>NW_027125541.1:0-275211 GCF_009792415.1 Cryptosporidium ryanae
ATATATATATATATATATATATATATATATTGTTAGACACTTAAATGATCTAGTTTCACCTAAATAAAGAAAAAAGCAAAATAAAAATAAAATATATTATTGTGAGTGCTGCTGAATTACACCTAGTACACTCGCATTTAAATAAACTACAAATAAAAGGCTAATAGGGCGCCACAAAATAGCTAACGGGTATATTTTGTGATGTTAATTCATAATGGAAATGCAAAATGGACATGTAGTTTTATTTGATGATCTGAACCATTTATAAATACACTCAGAGTGGAATATGTTTTTACATGTAGAACATCTTTTTTTAGGCAAAGATCTGTATTGGTGATGAACAATAGAATAGCAAATAAGACAATCCTCAATCCCTTCTAGAAATAGTGAAATGTTGTTAATCCATGTCAATATAGCGTGTGTTACATTTTTGTATCTAGTAGCTTTTATAACAGGAATAAGCCAGTTTGAAATTTGCTTTTTTGATATTCCTGAAGCATTAGGGACGCTAATTTTAGGTATTACTAAAGGATGACATTCAGAAAACGTGAATGTAAGTGTTGCACTGAATCCTCTTTCTGAATAGTCTACTTTAACTGTTCTAGATAGATAATTGTGATTATATGTGATTTTTTTGTCTAAGTTTGATAATTCTTCAATTATAATTGGAATATAGTTTACCTCAATCTGTACTATTATTGGGGAAAAATAATTAAGTACTAGTTTTTGTAGCGTTTTTTGTATTCTTTTATTTTTGTTACATAGCCATATTTCACGAAGAATTCTTGGAAAATATCTTGTTAATGATAATATTATTCTTGTCGTCAGAAGCCAAGTCAATGTTAAATTATTGGAACTCCATATTCCTTTGTTTTCAATATTTGATTTACATTGCTTACTTGAGTAATTTAAATCTGGAACAAGTATATCTTCCAAGTTACAAATAAGTAAATTTCTTCTTTCTATGTTTGATGCATGTTTAAATAACTCAATCCAATTTATTTGGCTTGTTGAGTCATATGCGTATGAGTTAATGCCTTCATTTTCGTAAAAGTAATCATCCAGTATAACAAGTGTTTGAAAAGATAACTCTACTAGGACGTGTATAAGAGGCAATTCAAATGTTTTATTCACGTGTTCTTGAATGTTGTCTCTTTTAATTAAGTCTCTCAATGAATTGAATGTTGTATTTTTAAGTGTAATATCATCTAATGGTTCAAATGAACAATCTTGACATTTTTTGTTATTAATCATTGTTAAAAGTGATTTGCAAATTGAGATATCGTCATCCTCAACGCATGATGGAAGAAATTCATTCTTTTGTTTAGAAAACAGGTCTACTTTATAATCATTAACTGCTTCACCAACCAACAATGGTTTTAGTTCCAATAAAAACTCAACACATGGAGTTAGAGTTTGCTTTATAGTTTTAATATTTGAATTTTCTGAATCAACACATATTACAAAATCGTTAGATATTAGTTTAGGTAACATAAAACACCAACAACCTAATCTTTGAGATAAATCCATATAAACGAAGTTGTTTTTACTTGTATAATTTTCCTCTTCATCATAGTCACCTATTTCAATTGAAACTACATTTAATGCACTTAAATAAGTTTCAATTAGCTGTCTAGATAAAGACGGTCCTATTAACCTTCTCCAGTGCGATGCAATTACATAAATCCCACTTTCAAAATTAGAATTAAAGTCCAATTTACAATCTTCAACCATTAAATTCATACCATTATTTTTATTTTTTGAATTATTCAAATTTTTGAATGATTCGTCGTCAATATTGTTATTTGTGTATTTATCTATATATCCATCATAGTCCTCGTTAATTTCATTATCCAAATCATCAATTTCCCTGTTCTTCAATATTAAATAATCTTTAATGGTGTTTTGAAGTTTTTCTATACTTAAAATTGCAGTTTCCAAATCATAATATTCATACTGAACATTGTGCCAATTGTGTTCCTTCAATATTATTAAAACAAATGAATGAAGTTCAATTGAGTAAGTGGTTAATAATCTTGATATCTCCATTGCATTTCCCTTGATTGATCCTAAATTAGAATCAGAAATTGACACAATCCACTTTTTCCCAGAAATTTCAGTATTTTTGATTCTTGAGCTGTGATCTAATATAAACAACATCAAATTGTCAAAATATGTATTATTCGCACTCAAAATCATGTTATACATTGTTGAAATCAATCCAAGTACTTTATCGTAGATTTCTATAGTGTTAGCCTCAATTGGAATTGTTATGCTACTAAATCTTAGTTCATCTTGTAAGTTTTCACATTCCTTATTTAGTCCAGAGTAAATTACTGAAGATAAGTGCAAAGAATCTAATACAATATTCTCTATTAAACTCGCATGTTTACTCAAACTTTTTAGTACTAATGTTAAGTCAGTATTTTCTACAGTTATGTTTTCACTATTTTTGAAATCAGCAAAATACTTCGTGCTTATTCCAAATGCACAACCTACTAAATAGTGAACTGTTGAGGATACTCCTATTAAAAGCTTTGAAATGTCAAAACTAATAATGTCCCCGTTTTGATTATTATATTCATATTCAAATCCAATAGTGTCAAATACAATGCCGTTTTTTAAATTAGTGTCCTCAATAAATTTACTAATAATTTTTATTAAGTTACTGGATATATTTAATTTTATACATACCAAATTTTCAAAATGTTCGCCTTTTTCATCTGAAAAAGTCACAACCTCTAATTCCTTAATTAGTTTTTCAATTATACTAGTTACAACATGTATTTTATCGTAAATTAAGTTCATGAATTTTTTATCTTCAAATTTATTTAATATTATTAATATATATTCAGCAAACATTTCCATTATCGATAATTCATTTAAATTGTTAGAAAACGAATAACTAAATAAACAAGACTGATATTTATCAAGAACATTAGTTGCCAAACCAATCAATTCATTGTGTTCGTTAATATTTTTGTCAAATAGTATATCACAGTGGTCCATTATGAATTCAAATAATTGAGAATTGTTTTCAATATTTATATTCTCAATCAAATACAGAAATGATTCTTTTATATATAAATATTTGTATTCAATATTGTTCTCAAACAACTTATATATGTACTTATAATACAATAACAATAAAAATTTTGTGTATTTATATAAAACTGTATCCATGTTTAAATCTAGAAAAGTATTTGCATTTTTAATAATATTTTTAAATTTGAAACAATTTTTAGTTATTCCTTTATTAATTAAATACTCACAATATTCTATTTCGTCTTGATCAGATTCACTTGTTTTTACTATGTTGCTAACCTGAAAGTATTCTTCATTATAAGCTAATTTGAAATCAATAAACTTAACAGTATTTGAATCAATCATAAATTCAGAAACTAGTTTTGATATAAATATATCCCTTAAATTCGAAAGTATGAATGCTTCATTTACGGACAATTTATTGTCGTATTTAAGCCTAAATGTGTTCTTTATGGGATATACAATTGAACAATAGTCGTATTCAACCATTAGTGACCTAAATGATTTGTATGTTCTTAAAAAATTACTTATTTTAAACCCTGTTCTTACTGAAAAATTATTTCTAATTTTAAACAACTTAAAATGGTCATAGTTGGATAATATGTCACTTAAACGGTTAATAATTATCTCCAAAGTGGTTCTCTCAATTAATGAGGATTTTTCAGAATCAACAGAATGCTCTTCGTTATCGTTATGATCCATGAGATAAATATTTGCATTTCTCTCAATAAGTATTACAATTTTTGTAGTTGAAAAATTGATTTCCTTTTCCGATTTTATTTCTGAATCTAAACTAAGTCCGAATACTGTATCTAACAGCATTATCTCAAGCCTATTTATAATACATTCATAAAAGTCATTAATATGAATGTATGAATATAAAAAAACGGAATCAATAATTTTAATAAAGTTTTTTAATTGTGAATTACTATTACTTTTAATATCGAACATGTTTTCGTTATTTGAATAAACCAAAGTGGTAATTAAATTATTTAAAAACTCATAGGAAATATTGTCATTTCTCTTTAAATACTCAAATGTAATGTCTTTCAGCTTTACTATCTCATTTAAATTTAATTTCTCATAACTACCTTTTCCTTCATTCAAATATTTAAACCTGATTGATATATAATTTTCAATAAAATTTGCTAAATAATTGTAATTAAAGTTTTGAAAACTAGTGTCAAATTGATTTTTTAAAATTTCAATAAATAAATTGTAAAGATTGTCTTCTATTTTGGTTTTTGAATTAATATCTAACCTCTCTATGTCAAGTTTTCCTTTTTTTGTTAAGTTGAAGCTATTGCCAATGAACATTTCATTCTCTTTATTTAGTATATTACTCAATAAAGTTACCGAATAACTACTCGATCCTTTATGGTTTTTTAGTACAAAACATATTTTATTAATCAATAATTCACAAAATGAATTTATCTTTATATTATGTTCATGAGTTATGCAATTAATAGAATTATATTTTATTAGCTTTTCATGGATAAATGATAATATAATAATAAAATTAGTAATATTTACTTGAGAATCTTTTTTATTTTTGTATAAATCAGCGTTTAATATTTCAACCAGGATACTTTTTTCACGTGATTCATACTTGCTTGAAACTGCTATAAGTGAAACAAATATGGAGTCTGTAATAAAAAGAATCATGTATAAGTTATCTATTTTTTTGTCTAAAATGTCATAAAAATAATCGCCAATTATAGAAATAAATCTCTTATAATTTTCTATTAATACATTATTTAACAAATAAATATGTTTTTTAGTTACATATTCTACTCCATTTATTAAAACACTATTTATAAATTTAGAAACTAAAAATGAATTGTAAACAATCCAATTAAAGTCAAGAATGTCAATGTAATCACTAGGACCACTGTTACATGAACTAAAAATTGTTTCTATTTTGGAGAATAACTGAATAATTGATTTTTCTAAAATGCATAAAACTGAATCAAAAAACAAATTTTCTGCTTTAACTAATGTCAAACATCCACTTAAATAAATCTCCCTATTAAATGTGATTTGATTAATGTTATTATTTTTCAAATTAGGTAAATAAACAAAGTAATATTTATTCCAATATTCACTGCAAAAATCGATCAAATTTTTAATGCAAGTGTCAAGTTTTCGAGTCTTACATTCTTCTATAGTCCAATTGTGGTATTGAATTGAGTCCAACATCATATTAGAAAATTGTTCGTTTAACTTTGTTTGAGCCTTATGAAAGTTTGAAGAACTGTTATGTATTGATTCAGATTTTTTTAATATTAATGAAAATACCAAAGGAATCCAAATTAGCTTAGAATAATAATCAAACAAAAAATCTTTAATTTCTGTTTCCTCAATAGATATGTTTGAAATTCTGTTACATAGTACAAATAAAATCATAGTATAGTATGTTTCTATGGATTTGTTTAATATTGAAAAATTAGAGGTTCCCAAAAATATATTTTTTGCTTGAATGATTTGATCTTTGTTTTTGATATGGTCTGTATTATTATAAATATTATCGTTGTTTATATTCCTATCTTGATTTAAATCATTGTTTGTGTTTAACCTAATCATTGGGAATATAATAATAAATGGAAGCAGGCAAATCAATGGAAGGGAGTTGTTATTTAAATGTTCATTAATAAAATACACAAAATCAGTTATAGACTCAAAGTAAAAGTCTTTTTTGTTTAATAACTTCATAATCTCACATAAGTGACCATCATTTGAAAAGTAATTATTTTCATATGCCTTAAATTCACCAATTAATATATCAACTGGAATGGAAGCAATTATTTGTGGCAATTCAGAATATATAAATACTGAACTTAGTTGATTAGGTTTACACAAACATGAATACAATATTTTTGAAAAATGTTTTATGGGAGACTTGAACTTCTTATTTTGCTCAATTTTCCATATTTCGGGGAATAGTCTTGAAAGCATCAATAACAGTTTTGGAGATACAGATTGAACATTTGGGTTTGATGAATTTCCAAAACAATTAATTACCGATATAAAAATATCAGTTATTGTTGAAATATTAAAAAATATACTATTGTTTATATGTAGATTTTTAAATTCAACAAACTTCATTGAATTGTATATAATTGATAATGAGTAAGTTATAAGTTTTATTGCATCAACTCTAACTACACTGCTAAATGAAGAAGATATAAACTTCCAAATTAAACCAGGTTGCAACGTATTCCAAGTCAATTTTATTTTATTATCTACATAATAGTCAATATAATCGGGCTTTGAATTAAATATTAAATAAGATGATAATAATAATGAAAATTCATTTGGCCTACTATCTTCGTTATTCATTTCATATACTTCAAGTACTTTTCTTAGTGATGCCAATGATGTAGATATTAGACGGTCAAAAAGTTCTTCCTCTTCTGATTGAGAAGAAACATTTGCGTTCAATTCGCTCTTTATATTATTTATATTACAGCCCAATATTCTACCATATAAATCAAACATCGAAGAATCACAGTGATTTATAAGTCTAATTATTTTATCTTTGTAGTTATTCAAATTAACATCATTACTACTTTCCTTTTTTATAAATTTGTTTAAACAATCATTTGCAGACTTTAATACATCAGGTTTTGGATCATTGCATGATAACCATAATGCAGGGAAAAACAGTTTACAATACTTTTCAAATTTTTTACCACCAACTATAATGTGCAGTAGTAATAAACATTCATTTGAAAGCTTTCTTACATTCACGTCAGAATCGTAAACACCAAGTCTTATGTATATATATGTAAAATTTGATAATACAGGGTCCCAATCAAACACAATATTTTCATCTAAGTCAGATTTAATTTTAGTATCATTTATTGAAGATATTATGTTTCTGAGCTTCTCTTTAAAAGTAATCAAGCCTTTTAAACGAGTTGAACAGTCCTTTTTGGAAATATTTGCAAAAATGGGAACAAATAAAGGGTGCAACAGTGACGTGTTTAGTTGATCATCATCATCATCATGTGTATTATTCTTATTTCCAAATTCATTAAATTCTGTAAATATTCCCCATAGTGAAGTTGCTACTCCTGCTTTGTTATTTTCACCTAACAGTGCTTTAGCCTTTGAACTATTTATACTACTCTTTCCTTTACCCTTAGACATGCTTCAGGCATCATTATAATATTGAATATAACGTATTTCACTTCCTAATTAAATTCTCTAACATTAAAAAGGAATTGGCGCGTCTTCTTGTTTGAATTAAATACAGTCCCATTACAAATTATTTTAGTGAAGGGCTGTCCAAAGTAATACTTGAATATATTCTTTTAATAAAAAAATTTGCTTGAAAGTCAGACTTAAAGTAGCACTCATTGCATATTGTTGTAAATTTAAGGTATTTACAACACTTTATATGAATTATTATTCACATTTTAATATCATCTTCCCACTCTTTAAAAATATAAAATGACATGCCACTATGGCGCTACATACAGGCGCCACAGTTGTTATAATTTGCCTTAATGGCAAATTAAATGCTCCCGAATTCAATTAAAATATGAATATATAATAAAATACATTAAATGCAATAAGTAAATAAGCAATTGACAAAATTATCAAGTTAACTAAATTAAGGTAGTAATTATAATATATATAAATAGATATTTCATACTAGAGTTATTGTTATTTTTATTATTATTTTCACATTTACCATACAGTGATTTATGTTGTGAAATAAATTGTGTATTAACGCAATTTAATATTAAAATAATTGCTTAAGCTGAATAAATACTATTTAGTTATAAATATAATTTTAAGTTTATACATAAGCACTGTATGTATATACAAATTTATATATTTGTTTCTATGTTTTCATAAAATAAAACAATTAAAAGAATGACAGATGAGAACACAAATCAAACAAATGAATCAATATCTGAGCAGTATAAAATTAAAGGAAATGAATCATTTAAGGCAGGGAAGTACAATGAAGCCATTGAATATTACACTATGGCTATAAATGTTTCTTTTTATAACAAATATGATAGTGAAGATGAAAGAATAGATATTAACAGTAATAATGACGAAAATAACAATTTAAGTGATAATAATTTACACATATATTATTCAAATAGAGCTTTATGTCATATTAGAATGGAGAATTTTGGTTCTGCAATAGAAGACGCAGGTGAAAGTATAAGGCATAGTCCAAATTTCTCAAAAGCATACTATAGAAGAGGTATAGCTTATTTTAATTTGTTAAAGTATTCACTTGCAAAAAAGGACTTTATGAAAGTTTTAAGTCTAACTGAAAATGATAGAGATGCACAGGCTAAAATTAAAATGTGCACCAAATTAATAAAGCAAGAAAGGTTTTTGGATGCGATATCTACAGATAGAACTAAAATGATCCATGAGACATTAGATCCTAGTTTTTCTAATTTCAAAGTTGACGAAAGTTATGATGGACCAGTTTATGTTTCAATATTTGAAAATATAGATGATAATGCTGATAAAGACGATGATACTGTCAATAAAAATGAAGAAATCAACAAAAGTGATATTTTAAATTCAAAAGTAAATTTTCATCAGAAAGAATTATATTTACCAAAAGAAGTAAAGACTCCTTTAATTAAAGAATCGTTTATCAGTGAATTGATTGACTATATAAAGGTACCAGAGAATAGATTACATAAAAAATACGCATATATGATAGTATACGATTTTATTCATGTTTTAAAGCAAGTTGCACCAAAGCCTTTAGTAAAAATAGATATAGGTAAACAAGAGCACATTACTGTATGTGGGGATATTCACGGACAATTTTATGACCTATTAAATATATTTGATATAAATGGAATACCTTCAGTTATAAATAGTTATCTTTTTAATGGTGATTTTGTAGATAGAGGATCTTTTTCAGTAGAAGTTATTCTTGTATTATTTACACTTAAAATAATGTATCCATATCATGTACATTTAGCTAGAGGAAATCATGAAACAAAAAATTTAAATAGATTATATGGTTTTGAAGGGGAAGTTTTGGCAAAGTATGATTCTGGTTTATATGATTTAATTAGCGAAGCGTTTTGCTTTTTGCCACTAGCTCATGTAATTAACGACAAGGTATTTGTTGTTCACGGTGGTTTATGTGAAGAAGACAACGTTACATTAAAGGACATTGAAAAAATACATTCAAAGTGCGAACCACCTGATTCAGGTCTTATGTCTTCCTTACTTTGGTCTGATCCACAGATTAGAGAAGGTAGATCCCAGTCGCCTAGGGGTGTGGGTTGCAACTTTGGACCAGATGTTACTTCCAATTTTCTTGAAATAAATAATTTAGATTATATTATTAGAAGTCACGAGGTTAAACAACAAGGATATAGTGTTGATCATAATGGAAAATGCATTACAGTATTTTCAGCTCCTAATTACTGCGATTCAATGACAAACAAGGGTGCATTTATTAAAATACATGAATATGATTTAAAACCTAACTTTGTTCAATTTGTCGCAGTCCCTCATCCTCCTGTACCCGCAATGAAATATGCGAATTCAATGCTTTCTTATGGGATTTAAAAGTATTTATTTTCAACATAAAGGTAATTATCAATTAATAAATATTTAAATATGATTAAAATTGACTATTTTTCCCTATTATTGTTAACTTGAAATTTAGTATTATGTAATAAAATAAAAAACAATAATTTGACCAATGTCTAATACGCATATTAAATTTGAAAAGATAAAATTTTTAAAAAAATAATGGTTTTCTAAATTTATTTTTTTTTATATAGTTTCTACATCTACTTATTATTCATTTCCATTTTTCTGGTTTTTATTACCTTTCCATTCTATTTATTTGTTCAATTAACGTCATCTAAGGGTCCAAGATAGTCGCTTGCCATTTCAGCAACTGCAGAAAGAGTCTCGTTGTTAACACCTCTTAATCTAAGACGGACGTTCGAGTATTGTTTTATTTGTATTTGTGTCTCTGAATCTATATATGCTCTAGTACCCTCTCCATCAATTCCGCTCTTATAGATCATATTTTCAGGTAGTGCCGATTGACTTACAAATACTCTTTTCAAAGGACCACAATTAACAATTACTCCAAGTTCATTTACACTTTCAACCACACCATCAACAACTTCCCCTTTAATTGGTCTATAAACTATTGCTTGATATTTAACTGGAACTATTATAAGCCCCGTGCTATCTTGGACTCTCCCTGGCTCTTTAAGTATAATTTTAATTACGCAAATGACATAACCATATGGTGGTGCTCTTTGTCCTTCAACCTAGTGGTGTTTATTTAAAATTAAAATAGTACAAAATAAAATTCAAGACAATATAAATATACTCCTTTTTCTAAATACATCATTAATGTTTCCGTTATATTTCAGTTTTTAATGAGACTTATTAAAAACAATGAGGAGCAAAATCTGAAATAGAAAAAGGATAAAGAAACATACCTGATTTCTCAAAATGTCGTCAATGTATTCATTGTATCTTGGACCAAGTTGTTCAGGTTTTACTGATATATTTCTCCAAAGTTCAACAAAGAAAAACATTTACTTTAATTCATTTTATGATACAATCGCCTCTTTATTCCAAGAGTAAAAGGCAAGCTGTTGGCGCTATTTGCGAGCGCCCTTTTGTTCACATTTTTGGACAAAAATACAAAATAGCGATAAAGTGTGAAATGTTGAATAAAAAGATTAATACTAATAAAGAAAAATATGGTACGGATAATGATATTATTATTAATAACCAATAGTAAAAGTTCTTTTTTTAGGATTATTTACATGTAATAACAAGTTGAGTATATATATATATATATATGTTACATTTAATGGTTTAATGTTGGTCGTAAGAATATCAACAATATAAATACAAAACTGAGAAGGGGTGAACGACATTAATAATGCAAATTAATGAAAGCAGTAGAATGAGAAGATTATCTACATTAGAGTTACTTGAGTCACTTTATAATGATTTACAAGAAAATTCTGGTACCGGCATAAAAAGTAGTGGTGACATAATTGAGAACAGTGGGATAGGAATATTGAAAAATTTACATGGATCTAAAGATCCATTTGGAGTATATAAAAATGAATATTTAACACATATTAAAAGTAATTTAAAATCAAATAACCCATTAAGTTGTGTAATAAGAAGACTTATAGAGGAATTATTTTCGATAGTAACAACAGTAAGGTATCCTATCTTACTTACACCAAACTTGTATGTTATATATATTTCATTTCTTTGTGAATTGGGAATAGGAAAATTGCCATCTATTTTTTTAGATACATATGAAGGCAGTATAGAAAACTTTGATGTAAACTTTTTACCTTTATTGTTGGAAGTATACATTAGAAGATCTCCATTGTGGGGTTTATTAAAAAATATAACTTTTTGTGTTGATAATATATACTTAATGTCTTTAATTATAGTAGACAACACTAAATTAAATAATGAATTTAAAGAATTACAATCAATAATAAAAATTAGCGACAAAGACTTAAAGACATTCAATTTTTTGCCTTTATTTTTTGCAAATATTGATTCACTTAATAAGGGATATAAATCAGGTAGATATTTATCGTTTTTAGTCAAAGATAAGAATACAAAATCAATTAAATCATCAAATTCAGTAATTTTAAGTGAAAGTAGTAATAATATATCTTTTTCGCTGTCATCTACTATCAATAAGATGTTCGGGGTTCAGGAAAAAAGTGTAAAAAAATCATCTTCTGGGAACAATAATACTAACGGTGATTTGATTGGGGCTATTTGCAATAAATCTCCGATTTCGAGGTTTGGGGTAAAAGGGATAAAATCATCCGAGTATAATTTGGAAGAGAGCAATATCAATTTCAGTATATTAGACAACTTTTCACTTTGCAGACTGAGTATATCACTAATAATAAAAGTATTCAACAGCTTTAATTTTTCTGTAAAATATGATAGTAAAATAAACGATTTTAACAGATTATTATTAAAATTGGAAAAAGGCATTGCTATAATTATATCAGGATCATATATAAATGATATAAATAACAATTATGTAAATATTGAAACAAACAATACATATGAATTTGACGGTACATTAACAAAAGACATATTTACCCTTTTAAATAAAGTGGATGAGTACAAGCCATTTCATTATTTACATTTTCAAGTTATATCTGGACTTAGAGTTTTTATAAATTGGTTTAATATTTTTTGTGGTGAAATGAATATAAATAGAAAAAACAGTGAATATTCTGGTTTACATGAATCAATTGTGCTTTACATAACTAGGATACTTACACAAATTATAAAAATAATTGAATTTAATATAGAATCGTCAAATAATTATATAAAAAGTGGCTTTAGTAATATTAATCTTGAAGGCAGAATGGAAAATTTGAACGAACCAAAATTAAAAAGTATAGTAAATTCAGTTGTTTCTGAAAATCCAACTATTCCAGAGTCTAAAAACAATGAAGAGGTGATAAATTCCAATACTGCAAACAAAAACCATGAACATATAAATGAAATATGTACAAGTAAAAAAAGTAAGGTTAACGATAAAATAAATTTAGTGGACAAATTTAATTCTTATATTGAAATAATACCTTCAGAAATTATATTATTAATTCAGGATTTAATAAAATCACAAGAATTTTCGAAGAATGTAATTAAAGACTTAATATTTGAATTGCACGAGTTGCAGGTTAAAAATATGTTAAACAACTCTAATTTTAGTATATCATCCTTATTTATTAGAACATTTGTAGAATATATTAAATTGAAAAACAAGGATAAGATTGGTAATGATTTAATAATTGATTCATGGAAATATATAATTGAGTATTATGTGCGTCCAAATATATTAGATAGTTACACAATTTATTTATTTTGTGAAATGGTATCTGATAGTAACGTAATAAATACATTAAACAATTTAGACGTAAATTCTTTCATATATAGTTACTTTGGAATATTAATTCGAATTATGGTGTATCATCCAGACATATCTTACAAAGCTATTTTAAGTATGATATTAAGCTGCATGAATGTATTATGTAAGCAGCTTATAGGTGATCCTTCAATATGGTTTGATAATTGGCTATATTCAGTTTTAATGATTATATCTATGCCACTAATGACGTTATTCCCACAGAAAATAGAGTCTAATATTTCAGAAATTCAAAAGTTAATATGTCACCTGAAACCAAACAATAGAGTTTTAAGTTTGCTGCTAAAACTATTGTATCAAGGAATTAATACTAGTAATAACATTAACAAAATTAATTTAAAAGACGAATTAAAGTCAATAATATGTGATTTATCTGTAAATATATTGCTAAAATCAATTTACAATAATAATAATAATTTATGCTCAAAAAATTCTCATTCACTTTCTTATTTTCACTATTATAGCGGAAAATTTCAAATGGAACTAAGAACTAAAACAACAGAAAATGAAATTTTAAATAAAAATTTTGATTTTAGTAAAATTTTGAGCATAACAGGTCAAAAATTGCACACTATAACTATGATTGAAAAAAGTTTATACATACTTGATATATTTGTTTTAAGAATAATAAATTACATGGATAATTATAAGATAATACTTAACATTGACGAAGAATCCTTTTTTGAAAAGTTGACTTGCTTTTTATCAGAAATATTTGAATTGTTTCCTTATATTTTTTATCAAGGTGGAGAATACTCGCTTGAACTGCAAAAAAGATTTTCAAAACTAATTTTAAATATATTTAAAAGAAAACCTGATATTTTGTTTGTAAATAGAGTGTTCAATAAAATAATTTCTTGTTTAAAAATAGAATTATATTCAAATACGTTATCTATATCGTCTTTATGTTGGATAATTGGACAAGTCATACTCCTAAAGTGTGGTGAACAACTGTTGATCATAAATGATAAAAAAACATTGGTAATAATTGAATCACTAAAACTAATATTAGAAAAATGCTATTTAAATTGTGTTAGTATATTTAATAATGTACTAGAATTATTTTCAGACAATAACATTTATTTTGATGACATTGAATACAAAAATATTAATCAAGAAAGTTACAATAACTGTAATGTTAATAATAATAATAATAATAATATTAATATCAGTACAAATTGTTATTACATTCCAAATGGTGGATACTACGAAAACTATAATGAGTTAAATGAACATTACGAAGACAGTTTGTCGGACACATATTCTTCTGATTCGTCCTTTCTATCTGATTCATCATTTAAAATTGATCAAGAAATACTTGAATTAAATAATGTGAGTACCAATTTATTAAACGAAGATTCTAAGTATGTATGTGAAAAAAACAATAAATTTAATTTTGAATACAGGAATTCTATCAATATAATTGAATACAATAAATACATAGAATATATGTATTTAATAGATACATCTATATCTTTACTATTAAAAATAGGAATTGTTAACAAACACTTTGCAACGGATATAATTAAAACATTGGAATTATTTCAGAAAAAACTTTACAGATTTTACTTTAAAGACGAATTTCTATTCAGTAAAAGTGAAAAAAGTTGCTATTTTTACGAATATATTCAAACGTCTAATATTATTGTTATAAAAAAGCTGAATAAATCTATAAAAACCTTGAAATTTCCATCAATGTTTTCATCAACTTTGTTTAATGACGGAAATGATGACTATAACGCTGCCAATTTTAGCAATTATCCTATTAATGGCTTCACTGAAAAGATATATTAGACTATCTGCAATAACACCAGTGTTAATACACACAACATTGTATTTAAAAGAGGTGTACCAGAAACAACTATATATATATATATATATATAGGGGAAAAATAATAACATCTGCAATTAAACAAAAGAGATAGAGTGGTAATAATTATTAAATTTTTTCTCAATTAATAGATGACATTTAAAAAAACACTAATAATAGTAGTTATTTTTATTCTTGAAACAATGTCTAAGGATTCACTGTTATGCTATTTCTTTAACCTAAATTAGTTTGATTTTTCTGCCTTCAATTTTTTTCCAAAATTCTTGGCCTCCAAAAGTTGCTTTCTAAGAGTAGCATACGCTCTGAATTTTTTGTCTTCAGATGTAATTGTGTAAGTCTAAGGTATTAAAAAAAAGTTAACATTGTAAAGATAAATATGAATATGTGCATATATAAATTCATTAAATACGATTTATTCATTAAAATTTAATTTATGTAAACCATAAATCAATGACAATATATACAACTCATAATGACAAAACACTTACCTTTTCTTTAATAGATTCTCGAACAACCGGGAAGGCCTTTTTAAAACTAACATTCTTAACTGACTTAAATTCTTGTTTAGAAGAATCATTAGGAATTCCTGCAAAACCCTTTTTTGTCTTTTTTCCTTTTCTTGGCATTAATATTATACCATTAATATAATTCTTAAGACGATTAACATTAACCTGAAATGTTTCTTCAGAAATATCAGTTCTTCTATGGTCAACAGCAATTCCAATACTCATTGCTGCCTTTTTATTAATACCACATGCAGAAAGCTCCTCAAGTGTAAAACCTCTTCCTAGACGAGTTTTCATATTATAACGTTGCGTTGGAGGATGTACTATTGGACGCAACATTCCTACAGGTCTAAATCCTGCTTCAGAAACCAACTTTTGACGAGCGATTCTTCTGCTCTGCTTTCTACCTGGTTGGTTGTACCATGTCTTTATCCATCTTTTATAGTTTTTACGATAATGTACATTTGGTATAACGTTGTTATGACGCATTTTTCAAAATTTGTACTATGTTACCTTATTTATACTTTTATAATTCTATTTTCTATATTATTAAGAAACTTGTTCACTACACTAATTTTAACTTTAAACTAGATTTGAGATAACTCTAGTGTTTTACTCTCAAATAAACTATGGAAAAGTATTAATAAGTAACAAAATATATACTTAATAGCTTAATATTTCCAATATTATAAATATTTCAATTTAAGTAATATCAAATAATGTCGACAAACTTTGTCTTTAAAATAAGTCTTTTCCGGTTATTTAAATTTTTTCCTTGATTTTTATTATTAATTTAGTTATTGCAATATATACACTATTTATTCTAACTTTATTTAATTATAATGACTACACCTACAGTTTTTTTATAGCTATAAATATTTATTAGTTGTACTTTTACTTATTGACTCAAATTGTTCACGAGACAAATTATTAAATTTTTTATTAATTAATATTAACAATCAATAAAGACATGATATTTTTAAATTTGTAATAATTTCTCTTAAATAAAGTAAAATTTTATTATATATTCGTATTTTAAAATGATTAAAAGAATTATAGGACGTTATTACTCTAGGCGCCGTCTCGAGACGTATTTTTATGTAAAATATATATATATTATTTTGGTAAGGAATGAATAAATATATGTATATATATTCAAATAATCATAATCGTTATGAAAAAAATAAATAACGAACTTAAATGAAAATCTTTTTTTTTGTGAAATCGGAATAAACTTAAATTAAGATTTTAGTTACTCTCGTTATCATAGCTATTTTGCGGAGGTTGAAGTTCCTTGATTAAATAAAAACCAACGAAGTGCAAAGAAAATATTACAATTGTGACATTTACCTGGACACTACTTTAATATAATAAAATGGAAGCTCGTACAGTTCAAACATTTGGTCGTAAGAAGAATGCTGTTGCAGTTGCATTATGCAGAGAGGGTAGAGGTCTAGTTCACTTTAATGGCAAACCATTAGATTTAATACAACCAGAACAATTGAAGGTTAAGGCATTCGAACCTATTCTATTGTTAGGAAAGGAAGTTTTCTCTGGTGTGGATATTAGAATCCGTGTTTCAGGTGGTGGTTATACGTCACAAGTATTCGCTATTCGCCAAGCTTTAGCAAAGGCTATTATTGCCTACACTCAAAGATTTGTAGATGAAGCAACTAAACAGGAGATAAGAGATATTCTTGTATCTTATGACCGTTCATTGGTTATCGCTGATCCAAGAAGATGTGAACCAAAGAAATTTGGAGGTCCAGGTGCTCGTGCCCGTATTCAGAAATCATATCGTTAAAAACTATAACATGTGGCTTGCATGTATTTTAGTCTAAGTGAATTAAATTATTCTGTTTATCGACTTAATTAGAAAAAGAGGATTCTTACTTTACTACTTAGATAATATATAACTGTTATTTTGATATTTAAGTGTCTATCTTCAAGTAATATTTTGTATTTATTATAAAAGCTGTTTAGAATATCATTAAAAATAATGCATTTCTACATATTTATATTACTTTTTTATTCATGCAATTATTGAATATGAATACTCATTATTCCTATATTTCTATTTGTCTATTTTACGCATTTAGTAGTATCATATTTCCTTGAATTTTTTTTTGTTTTCCTGAAATGAATTTAGCTAATAATAAATTATCACCTATTTAAGCTATTAAAATTATTAAATAATATTTTATTCCCTTATTTTTATTATAAATAATCGCAAATAAATATATTTTTACTACAGTCACCATTATAAACATTAATAGTTTAAATAATATCTTACTTTACAAGAATAAAAATGTTGGAATAAAAGTTTAAAAATAAATATTAAAAGAAAAGGGAATGCTATATTTATTTTCTATAATTAATATATAAATATATGAAAAATAATTTAAATTAAACAGTAGCATCATGTAATGAATTCAAAAAATCTTGACATGTAATTTCACTTGATTCATTATTGTTGTTCATATTAACTTCTTTGTTCAAATTATTTTTGAATTTATGTTCAACCAATTCTAAAGCAAATAATAATTTTTTAATAGGTACTGGATACTTTAATGTAAAAGATATTTTTTGCAATGTTTCGTTTGAAATAAAACACCCAGATTGATAATGATCAATTACCCTTGGAATGTCATGTGGTTCAACTGAAGGAACTCTAATTGACACATTAAATATATCAGCCAAGCCTGAGGAGTGAACAAACTCATATTCAGACGTTGTTGCTATTATTAATAGCTTTCTGTTTTTGGGTGCATTGTTTTTAATTAAAACCATGATAGTTTGTAAAACAATATTAGAAAACCTCGGTCCAATAGCAGTATAATCCATAATTCTCTCAATGTCGTCAAGTATAATGCAAGAAAGGTTGCTTTTATACGCATCATTAAATGATTTTCTAAGTTCTAATGACTTAATGTTTTCACTCATTCCAACAAAGTGAAGCGGACTTTGTAACTTAGATAATGGAAAATCACCACTATTTGAAATATATGCTGCCAATGCAGATTTACCCGTTCCTTTATCTCCATGTAATAAAACCGATAATGTACTTAAATGTTCATCTGTTTTTATTTGTTGTGAAAGACGCTTTAATAAATCAAGTATTTTGTTGAATTCATCACCTAAACATATAATACCACGAGGAAACAGTGTTTTCAATTCGTCTTCATTAGTACCGAATGCTGGTTGTACTTCATTCAGTGCTAATTTAAAGTCATCACGACATACTTGAATATGTTCAGCATCTATTGGCTTTGTCATATCATTCATATCAATATGTCTCTGAAATGCAAACGATGTTGCTGATCTAACTAAGCCTTCTAATTCAGCTCCAGAAAAATTGGTCGATTCATCCGCCAATTCATCGAGATTAACGTCTGATTTTAATCTCAAACTCTCTCTCATTTGCTTTGTATGTATTTCTAATATTTCTAGTCTGCCTGAAATATCTGGTAATCCTATTTCTATTTGAACCTCAAATCTTCCTGGCCTCAATAATGCATCATCAATTAAATCTAATCTATTTGTCATACCTATTAATAGTATATTATTTATGCTATTTACACCATCGATTTTACTTAATAATTGATTTACAACGCTATCACCAACACCTGATGAATTACTAGAAGTCGCACCTCTACTTTTACATATTGCATCCAATTCATCTAATATAATAATGTGTAATGATGAGAAATCACCTTTTTGTCTGTACTCTTCTTCAGCATCTTTAAATAAATTTCTTATATTTTCCTCACTTTGTCCTACGTATTTATTTAATATTTCAGGCCCATTTACTATTTTTGGTTCTCTTGCTTTTAAAACCTTTGCTATTTGCCTAGCTATTAATGTTTTACCAGTACCTGGGGGGCCATGTAGTATTAAACCCTTTACATGCTGTATTCCCAACTCTTTAAGTAATTTAGGAGGAATAACTCTACTTGCAAACGCTCTTCTGAATATTATTGAAAATTCTTCATTTAAACCACCTATTCCTATGTCCTTAAAATTGAAATGATGTCTAAATAACGTAGGAGCACTTCTATGATCATTCTGAAATCTAATTATTCCTGTTTTTGAACTAGTTAGTTCCACACTTGTTGAATCTAATACAATAAAATGTCCATTTTCACTTTTTTTAGATCCCCCATCAACTAACAATTTATCTAGTGATACTATCTCCCTTACAGTTAATAATAATAATAAATTCTCCTCTTTATGATAATATGATACTTTTTGTCCTGTAGTCAATATATTATTCCTGAGTAAATGTAAAATTCCAGGTATAAGCTTGTTTTCATCAAGTATTACTTGCTTACTTGAATTTACAAACATATCTACTTCAAATAATACTGTACCTGCTATTTTTTTAGCAGAATTATTACTTACATTACCATAATCTAAAGATTCATATCCACCTACCACCTCAACTAATATTTTCTCCCTTGATTCAATTAATGCGCATTGTCTGTGTAACTTATTTAGTGCTATCTCTCCAAATGTCACTCTGTCATCTATTTTAATATTTAATATCAAATTCTTCACTCTTAAACGCACTGTCCCATTTATTTCTTTTGATGAAACGTAACTTTCTATTGATTTGTATGTATCTGAACACACGTAGGCATTGTTTGTAAACGCCAGTTCTTGTGCCGGCAAATTGCAAGATACCAAACTAAACGACATTGTCAACGCAATCACATTTAAACATGCAAGCTTTAAATTTATTTTATCTACTCCTTTTTTGTCCAACCTACCCACATATTTTGCATTTAAATCGATGGCGCCATTTGGTGCCCGCCCCTTGCTTTTGATAAAATGTCAATCGGAATGTTTTCTATGAAAAATATAATAAAGTTTTAACTTCATTTTAAATGTAGATTATATTTGGAGATAGGAATAATATAAACAATTATTAATCAGTGCCTGATAAGTATGTTACATGAGTTTGATGGCTTGCCAAAGAAAATAGAGTATCTATTATCTGAAAACGAGCATATTAATGAATGTTATAAAGACTGTGAAGTAAAGGTGCTATATAAAAGTGATTCAGAAAAAATAATAAGTAAATGCGACATATTGTTAACAGAATTAAGAGTACTTATTATTGAGAATTGTGAATATAGCAGTTCTAATCTTAAAATACCGACAAAATTCAGTAATTGTAGATTTATTTACATTTCAGATATAATTGTGAATGCAATATCTACAACAGATGTTAACTCAAGCGATATTCCATACTTGTATATACAACTAGGAGGAGAAGTTGACGAAATTGTTGATGGAGAAAATGAAGATTACTTTGAATTAATTGAAGTTAATATAACTTGTAAGTCATCTCATAGTCAAAATACTGTATATTCGATGTTTAATTCTATTTCAGAGACGATTGCGTACAATGAACAGCTTAAAAATACGGAGAATGGTTTTCTATCGGATGAAGAGGTTTTTTTTTGTGATGAAAAACATATGGAATCAAATTAATACTTTATTGCTTTACTAGTGTGTTTTAATTAGTTTTTAAATTTTATATTGACTTTTTTAAAACCCTGCCTCGGTAAATTTATATAAAATGACTTCAAAAGAAATTGGACAAGCAAGCATTTATTTTTCAGATAATCATTTATTTGTTTTGAATAAAGTGAAATAAATAGAAAATTTCGTGATATTAATAGTTAATTATTTCATAAAAAATAAATTTACATGATACATGCATCGTATTTAAGTGCATAAATATGCCATTAATAGTTATTTGTGCTAGGCGGGGTGATCTTCAAAGGAAATGCATGCAGAAAGAATAGAGAATGAATGAAATGTTTAAATAATATTTTAAATAAATTTTGATAAAATTCTTTTTATTTGACCTCCCTTAGCTTACATATCTTTTTTTTTATGTGTTTATTTGTTTTTTAAAGATATTTTAATAGACTTACTATTAATTCAAGATCTGGTATTAAACTAGTGGCTAAGTCAATAACAAGTAATTTAATACATATAAATAAAAATATATAATAGTTCTAAAAATAAAATTATATATATATCAAATAATAATAACAGAATATTCTAATAATTTAAAGTATAACATAAGAGTTAAACAACAAAACAATAAATAATCATAAATAGATCCAGTCACTGAGTAACAGTGAATATGAAAAATAAAAGAATATTTAATTTTTTTATTTACTCGAATTTTAAGAAATTAATATTATTTATTATATTCACTGTTATATTAAGCGAAAGAACACGTGGAGTGGAATTTGACAGAAATATAGTACAAAAAGATCAAAGATATGTAAGTAAGAGATGTGGGGATACAACATGCGCTGATAAAAATAATAATTACTACACTGAAGACTATTTACTTGATTATGATTCAAATTCTGCTTTTATAGAGGACAATGTTAGTCAAAAAAGAGAAAAAATTAATAGTTTTATAAAAGCTCATTTAGATGATTTAGAATATAAAAAGCCAGGATCAACACATGGAAAAGGCATATATCCTAACAAATATTTTTCGTTTAGAGGAGCAGAAACTCACTCAATATCTGATGTTGATTTAGACGGATTATTAAACATTGATGATTACTATAAAAATAGGAGGATAACAAGAGGGTATAAAATAACAACAAAAGAATATGAACAGTTAGTTCCTCGTAAATATAGGTATGCAATTGGAGCAACAAAGAGGGATAAGTATTATGATACTAAAAAGGAATATGAAAAAAAATTAGTATTGATAATTACTCCAAAGAATTTTTTTGCTGATAAAAATGGTAAATTAGTACTTCTTCCTAGCCTTGCACTAAAAATAATGTCAAATTCAAAAGTATTGACTCTAGTTGAGAAAATAAGAAAAATAATGAATAAAGCATATCCAAGTTTTAGGATTGAAAAAATTCGTCATTTGAAAACAAAATTAATATTGGATGAAACAGTTTCTGAGTTTAAGTTATCAGACCTGAAAATAAAAAATGGTGATGAGTTTAGTGTTACATTCAAGGACATGCCTGAATTTTCCGAAGATGGTCAAATTCCCTCTATTGAAATTCAAGATGAAAAAATTAAATACGAAAACGAGTTATTTGATATAGACGATGAATTGCCTCTAACACCAATTGGGCCAGTTGATTTTGAAGACGATAAAGCACCAATACAACTCTCTGAGTATGCTACTCCGATTGAAAACATTACAGATAATAATGAATTATTGATTGACAATAGTACTATAGTTTATCGTGGAATTCTAGATGAGAAAGTGACCTATCCACTAGATAAAAGTTACAGGGTTAAAAATGACAATTATATTGACAACAATATAAAATTAGATTTATTCGAAGATTTAGACCGTAATTCAAAATACGATGATAAGTTAACTTTTAATAACAACATTGAATTATATACAGATGAGATTGATTTAGAGAAAGCAATTGAACCAGAAAAAATTGAATCAAATGAAGAGATAATGAAACTAGTCCCAGAAAATGATAAGTTTAACTGTAGCTATGAAATTCAGTTCAGGGTAAACAAAAATGGTAGTGAGATTGGACTTAGTTTAGATAAGTTGGATGAAATTGTTTCTGAGAGCAACAATGATACAATGAACTTCAATTTAGATAATAGTACTTTATTAGAAAAAATAGAAATTATTGAATTAGATGATTGTTTAGTAGGTATTTTACTAGATGAAATAGAGAATAAAGTGATAAAGACAAACAAAAACTATTCACTGATAGGATTAAAAGATTATTCAAAAAATATCAATTTATTTGATTATATGAAAACACCTGAGAAATCATTATTTGAAATTGGTATTAATCCAAGTGACAAAATAGTAGCATTAATGGATAAAAAACAAAGCGGAAAAAAGTCAAATGATTATTATGTATCAATTACTGAGCTTGATTCGATTAGAAGCAAAAATAAAGTCCCTGATGAACTAATTCCTAATAAAAATACAACAACATTATTGATTTATGTTGAAACACACACTAAAAAACCAGATAAAACTAAACATTATAATGTGAAAAGAAACATAACACTTGAAGATGGAACAAGTATCAATTTAGTTTCTTCTGGTACTGAAAGAAGAAAAATTGCTAGCAGAACATTAAAGCCATTTAGTGTAAGTGCATTTAAATACACTCCTATTAATTTCTTAATTAAAGAATTGAAGTATAATATGGACATGATCAAATTCAATAATGAAATATTTATATGTGGTGAAAAAATAATTAACACAAAAGCTGAAATTCCAATATCAACATTGAGTGGTATTTGTGTTCTACGTTTTAATATATAATATTAGTATTAGACATTTCTATTTGTTTAATTTCACTAATATTTAATAATGTCTTGATTATTTTCTTAATTTTTTCAACTTAAATAGTATATATAAGTTTTGAATTATTAAAAATAAATTATTATAATGAAAAAGAATTAGTTTAGTCATTTATTAACTATATTAAATTATCACTTTTTGGATTTTCGTGAACAAGTTTATAATCATCCCCCACACAAAAGATTCATGCAGTCATAATACCCTATAGAACAGCCGTATCTTTTGCACCCAGAAATGCAAAAGTCCTTTGATAGTTGTACACATTCGGCCATACAAGCTACTGGCAAATTAGATATTCCTGCAATTGTTGGCCTATTTATGTTGCATTCTCTTCCGCATGTTCTTATGAAGTACATACTTAAGGTTAATGCACATGGACTGTTTCCTTGAAAATTAAAATCACCGATGTTGTTTCCAGAAGATATTAACGACAAAGGTGTAGGTAGAAAGTTGATATCAAACTGTAAATTTCTGTTAAGGTTATTACTCTCATAGTAGTCAACGTATAATGCACATGAAGAAATCAATAAATTCAGTGAATTTTCATTATTTTCATTTAATATTCTATTATTTGAACATAATCTGTCATTGTATTTACTTATTTCGTTAGTTTCATTGTTGTAATTAAGCTTATTTGAATTTGAGCATAGAATTCTCAGTTCAATATACGAGATCAGTGAATGACAGCAACTCTATCACACATTTAGTTATTTATTCACTCATTTATTATATAATAAATTACTTACAGGATAAGGATTTAATTTAATTTCAGAAATTTTTAATTTTTGACATCTTCTTTCAATGTAATTTAATGTTGAATTCATTAGTAATTCATTTACATTCTTCAGTTATTTAATAAAAATAGTGTTTAAATTATTCAATAATGACGTTTATATTACAATGTTTTAGTATTAAGTCAACAGATTTGTTTTAAATAATTGCATGATAACTTAAAACTTACTGTTTTATATGCAGTATTATTATTTAAATACAATTGAGTTATATTGATTTCTTTATAAGAATAATGATTTTAAGCGTGATAAATTATAAAATTTAGTTGTTAAATATTTCAAGATTAAATTTAAAAGAATTAAGCAGAATTTAACAATTAATTTACCTTTATTTACAAAATATTCGCATTTTATTTGTTCTAAAATGTAATTAGCGACAAAAAAAAACAAACAAAATAATTTCATTTATAAAAATATCAATTTAAATATACTTAAAGTAGTATATTAACATAATAATATATGAGGATAGTTATGTATATATGAGTATAAACAAATAAAATATTTACTATTATTTTATTTATTATTAAATTTAATTTAAGAATTGCATGAGATAGCACTTCAAATAATAATTTAAATTACATGCATTCATGCAAATATACAAGAATGGCATGATTTATTGTCATAAAATTAAGTCAATTAAGTAAAAGTTTAATAAATTACGTGTTATTTTAATAAAAATATATACTTTATATGTTTGCTTTATTTATTGTATAACAAAAAAAACAACATTTATTTTAATATTTACAAAGCTAAGCTTAATTTAATTAACTCAAAATGATTTTGTGAATTAAAAAGATGATATACATAGGTTTATTGTTCATTTTTCTTATTATTGAAGTAAAGCTTACATACTTGCTTGTTTTAACTCAAAATGAATTTATCATTTTGAGTGAAATGAGTCAGGTTATTCAGCATAAAAACAATAACTTAAATCGTGAAATAGCTGTAAGTAAAAATTAATTATATTATATATATATTTGTCCATTTATTTTTTATTTTTTAAAAATTAATAATAAAGATAAAGTCAAATTTGTCTGAGTTTAATGAAATATTAAAAGCGGAAGAAGTGTGTTTAAGTAAATTAAATAGTATATATGAAAATAGAAATAATAATTTAAGTTGTTGTTCGTTCGTCATAACTATTTACGAAAATAATGAAATATGTGATATACGTTTACTATATGAGAATAACATGATTAATAATGATATAATATCAAATAATCACGTTAAACAAATGAAACCATACTATGACAATTATTGTAATAAAAAAGAATATACATACTTAATATATAATAATATAACAATAAGTGATTATAATAATTGTATTAAATATAATGAATTAAAATCTGAAGATACAATGAGTTATTTAGATTATAAAAATAAAGAAACAATACCTATAATAAAAAGGGTTTTACAACTAAATGGCTTTATAAATCATTTCAATATACCTAGCGCTTCTACACATATAATGTCGCAATCAATTTCAACTCAGGGTTCATTTTTACATTCAGAAGTTGGAACAAGTTGTTCACCTTTACTTTCACTCATTTTTGTAAGAGTTTGCAATACTATTTGCAATTCACATCATAATTCATCGTCTGGGAGAAACTCAATTCCATTATTTTGTATTAGAGATTGTCAACAATTCTCAAAATATGCTTGCTTACGTGGATGTAGAAAATATGGTTGTAAAGTTGATTTATATACATGTATGGAATTAATGTGTCAGTAATTAAAATTATTTAATAGTTTTTTGTTTTGTTGATTATTCAATTGAGAAATTGCACATTTGATATGTACATAATTCGTATGAGATGCCACAACCGAAATAACTGCAGCCTTGAATACATATATTTTTTGCAAAACCAGTACATGAAGGAAAGCATGACCTTGGAAAAGTTTCCTCTTTAACCGAAAACATTGAATTGTCCGTACATAATTTTTCGCATATTTTTATAAAATGCAGTGATAAAATTGAGTTGCATACATCCCATGTATTGTATGAATTTGACACAGAATCATCATTATTTTGTCCATTCAACAATGTTGTTTTTACTGGAGGAAGTCTAATATGAGACCCAAAACCTGATTTAATTTGTAGTTTTCTTCCATTTACATAAGTGCTATTATTTATTTTGAAATAAATTTCAGTATTATTACTTATATTTATATTTTTGCTATTTATTATGTCACTACATGTATCGTAAAATTTGTTAGAGTTAAAATTTGAATTTTTAATTAACTTTAAACACTCGTCCTCAAATTTTTTAATATATAAAAACTCTCTATAGTTGTTACTTTTAAATTGGATTAAATCCATTTTATTTATACCTAAGTTTTCAATTTCATCATTTCTGTCAGATTCACCAATAATACATATCCTATTTTCTATTTTTGGTATTCTTATATCTAAACAATAATTCTATTTTAATATTTAATTGAACTTAAAATTGTTTAAACTCACTTTAAATGTACCTTTTGTGTTTATTAAAACGTGATTTAATTTATTGTGGCCACTGTCACTTTTAGATAATTCATTTCTAGTTTTAAACTCCACAAATTCTATACAATGAACTGAATTAAAATTTAAGTAATTAACTATTAACAAAAAAATAAGCAAATTATTTATACTTAATTTGTGTATTGGCATTAAATATCTTTTAAATTATATTAGTTAAACAAAGTATTGATTGTAGTTATATGATTAAAAATAGTTCATTTACATGTGGAAAATTCACATTAATTCGTTTCATCACCGGTATTGTGCTTGCTAGTATTTGCATGCAAGTGTTATTGTTCACACTATATTTAATTTAACAAAAAATGTTTGACAGAAGCAATGAATAATTAATATTGCAGAACAAGTTTTATTCAAACACAGTCATTTGTTGTATAATTTTATTAGATATTATATTGTACTCATATTTGCATTTTTTTTAGCGTTTAAATAGAATAAATATGAAATATTTAAAAGGCGCCACATGTTATCTAGAAATGTATAATTTGGGATTGCAATTTTGAGATTTGGAAAGCCAGTAAGAGACTCAATTTTGTTGTATTAAAACGGTAGTAATATACAAATTTTAAACTGTATTAATTACAATTTAGGTGCTAATCAATCGAAGAAGGTTGTTTATTAGATGTATTTATGTATAAGCAGATAAACATACACATATATGGAGAAAAAAGTGTGAAAGTAAATTTACTCTTATAAATGTGAAATTACTGATGTATACGTTAGATTTAGTCATAAATTATTTATTTTTGTATATATGAAAACGAGTAATTAGTAAAAAAGATAGAAAGTATATACATACATATTTATATTCTAGATCATAAAAAAATATATATATATTCAATAATAATAAATATTGCATATAAATTGATTTTATATGGGCCATAATTATAAATATTGACGGGTATCAAAATATAACTTGCGTTTATATCAAAGAGGAGCTACAATTCATTGATATAATAATTAATATCATACGATAATAAATAATTAATTTTATTATTACCCATAACCATTATAGTTATAATTGAAATCATTATTATTATTATTATTGCTATTATTCCGCTATTATAGAATTCACAGTATTAAATATTTAATCTTAATCTGATAAACATTTATGAGTAATTATTGAAATAATGACAAGCATCCCTGTTTTTTAACTTTTTCAAGCCTATATCGTCTTTTCTAGTTTAATTCAATTGAAATTTAATTTAGTGTCACCCCCTCTTTTACTTTTATCAATTATTTCTTTCTTTATTTACAATATTATTACCAACCTGTCATACTTGTTGAACTGAAAGGTTGCATTTGTTGTTGGGCAGATGGAGAAGGACCGCCACCGACAGATGTTGGACCTGACGCTCTATAAGCAGCCATTTCAGCGAGATACTTCTGTTTAAATTCTTGTGCTTTTCTTTCCCATGGCCCTTTTTCTTGCTCAGGTAAACTGTTCCACATTTCTGCCAAATCTTTCATTTGAAGTGCCCTGTTAGGATCATTCTCTCTCACTTTTTGTCTAATATGTTCACACCATAATGTATAAGCTGTATGAGGCCTTTTTGGCTTGTTTGGATCTTCTGGGGCTCTAATTGATCTCTTTGACTTTTGTTGCAAAAGTATTCTGGGCTTCCACATTTTACCAGTACGAGCAGCCACATTACTTGCCAAATCAACAAAAAAATCAGCAAACTCACATAAAATGTCAACTATTATAGCATCTGAATTGTTTGAAGAACCTACTCCAGACGACATAGATCCAGGTGGTTGTGGAACTGATAATCCAGATAATCCTCCCGGAAGGTTAATCTGGTTTGACATTCTTTAAAATCCAGATTATACTTTTTTATTCTATTTTTTTATTAATACAACCCTATCTTCTTTACTGAAAACTGTCTTTTTTTACTGTTATAAATAAATGACAGTTCCAAAGTAAAGAAGAGCTTAAACCTGAGTCAACTCAAGTTGTAAACCTTAATATATGTAAAGTATTTTTTTAAAGTCTTTAAATGACCGTACCGGAATTCTATGTTTACCTAGGTACTTAGCTGCAATATGTACTAAATAGACAAAGGTAGCTATCCAAAGACACTTGAGGATGTAGATAGATATAAGCTAATTTAACCCGCCTATTTGTAGACACTACTGACTATAATTTAAGTTATTAATAACTTGTGAATTTTTAAATTAATTTCACACATTTAATTCGTTTAATTAAATTAACTTAAAACTAATATCTTGTAACTATAACATTAAATTTCATTAATCTCAATTTGATTGACTTTAAAATGGTACCATTTAGCATACTTTATGCCAACAATAGATTTGGCGCTACTGCAAAATGCATGGTAATACATATTTTTTACTAAAAATTGAAATAAAAAGGGTACCGGTAAATTTTTTTAATAACTAGAATATTATATATATAATGGTTGGCGAAAAAAATAAAAGAGTAATATACATTCCTGACATTTATTGTCATTTTAATATTTTAATGCTTAAATAGTTGGATTTATTTAATTTGCAAGCAATTTCTTGAATTACGAAGAATACACATTTTAATTTGCTTTTATTAACACAAGCAATGTATATTATTTTAAATATATTTTTAGATTTATCTCTGAATTAATTGTTAATTGTTATTTTTTTTTATAATTTAAGTAAAATAGCAGTATTATTTATAGGTTTATTTCTGGAAATAAACTTTGTATACAATATTGGCGCCAGACTTATGTTTTAACAATAGTAGTTATTTTGTGAGTAAGTTGTTTTTTAAATAGAAGTGAGAGTTATACCGAAACACTTTTAATTATTTATATTTTATAATTTATATGTATTGATCTATTGCTTCAAGTTTATTGATTTAATTTTATTCTGTGTTTAATTACAAGAGCCATTTTTATTATTTGAAATTAATTTATAAATACTATATAAAAACCAAAATATAGATACATAAATATAATTACTAATTATTCAACTAAAAAGGCAGAAAACAAATAAATGTTACTTTGTTTTAAAGTTATCATTTAAGTATGAATTTAATAAAAATAACAATTATTGTCTTAGCTACAACTTTTATGTTAGGCAAACTTAATGGACAAATGATAAACACTTTAAGAAATCCAGAGGGGGGAGAAGGTTACACTTGTATGCTATCAAATAAGGAAAAGGTATTTAATTGTAAGGGATGCAATGTTTCAATGTGGAATTGCTGGGAAACTTGTTCGAAATGTAATGGAAAAATTCAAAGAACAAGAGCACTAACGGCAGTTTCAGGTGATACTTGCCCAGTACAGGCAACTGAACAAGTTGACTGTTTAACAAATGAGGCGTGTGAAATTTGTAGTTATAGTGATTGGTCAGAATGGTCTGCATGTTCAGATACATATGAAACAGGAACAAAATATAGAACAAGAAGTGTAAACTCAAATAATGAATGCATGTTAAGTGATGAATTACTTAAATTACGTGAAATAGTACAATGTGGGAATAGTAATTCTATTTGTAATGAATTATTAGAAGGCGTTAATGGTTTATATTACAGAGGATGTCAAAAATACTCTAGAACTGGTCAAAAGTGCATAAATTGGTTGAGTTTAAATTTAGATGCTTTTAATTATCTATCTACACTAGAAAATTCAGGAATAGGTGATCATTCTTATTGTAGAAATCCTATTTCAAATAACACATTAATTCCAACTATTTGGTGTTATGTTAGTATTGACCCTTTAACACCACAATTATGCGACCCTATACCAACAAATTGTGCTGTATCTGAATGGTCAGAGTGGTCTTCCTGTTCAGCTACCTGTGAAACAGGAAAGTCAACTAGAACAAGAACCATTACGCAAGAAGCATTAAATTATGGAGAAGAATGTCCTACAGAACTTTCCCAAGTGCAAGATTGTACTGTAGATATTATTTGCCCAGTAGATTGTGTTCTTGGTTCTTGGACTTATTGGTCTGCCTGTAGTGAGGAATGTGGTGAGGGCAATTCAACTAGATCAAGAAGTATTATTACTCAACCGAAAGGAAAGGGTCAGGTTTGTAAGGAAACATCACAAAGAAAATCATGCCAGGGAGAAAAATGTCGATCCTTTTGGGAAAAAAATAAATACACATTGATTGCTTTCGGCCTTTTGGGTTTGTTGCTGATAGCATCTATAACATATATATTGATTCCGAGACAAGTTACTTATTAGCTAGTTTTTTTTTTTAATTTTAAAAACTAGAAATAGATTTTAATGGTAATAATAATAATACAATCAACAAAAATGTAACAATTATGAAACTTATATGTAAATTAAGCAACTTAGAACAAGTAATTTACTTGTAAAATTACTATTGAATTCGTTTATATCATTTATTCACCTTATAATTCACTGTAGAATTTATGATGCTATAAATTAAAATATATAAGGTTATATTCAGGTTAAAGATTCAATCAATAAACAGATTTAAATGAAGCCTAATATATTCTTAAGCTATATATATAGTTAGAATAAGTTCTCATTATAAACATTTAATTGGAAATTTTAAATAGAAAATTTACATTAAAAAACGCAAAAATGGGTGCATACTATAAATGAAAATATAAATGTGTCTAAATAATATATATTATATTGTTTAAAGTTGAAGGTTTTAAGCTAAGTTTCATTACTACTTTTAATTATGATTACTTTATACGATGTAAATTAAAAACATATTGAAACTATATTGTCAAAAAATCAAATTAATTAATATATTTAAATGTTAAATTTGTTTATGTATGTATCACTATTTGCACATAATTCAACCATTAGTCATCTTTGAAATACTGCATTCATTTTAATATTGTTAAGATCACAATTGTAAAAAGGTGTACAGAAGTATACCATTAACACCAAAATACATGTCTTGTGATAGGCGGGTTAGAATATAATTTTGCCTGGAGCGGGTGAAGATCTATATACTGTGCTATTGTAAATTTTAATTTATAAATTAAGTAAAATAAATATTTAAATGTAAATAATAAAATTGAAAGTTATTTTGTTTCAGTAATAAACATTTATTTATTAGGAGGGAAGGTGAAAATAAAACAAAGCAAGTAATACAGTAAATAAAACGATTTACATTACATAGCACATATATGTATACTATATAATATATTATATACACATATTTATATATATATATATATATATATATAAATATATATATGTATATGTTTATGTATATATATAAATATATTTATATGCATATATACTAAATAATAATAAACTGTATGGTTGCATAAAGTATTTATTTAATACAAAATATTTGTGTTTAATTGTTATATATTTAATTTAAGGTCCAAACAATTATACTGTTCTTTTTTTTTAAGCGAATAAAAAAGTCAGGTAGTAATTTAAGAAATAAAATTTATTTTCAAGGAAGAAATTATTGTTTTTTCTTAAATTTTAATATATAGTAGCTAAATAGAGACGGAGTCAAATATCAAAAACAAATAAGAATAATCAATATTAATAATTTAACATAGTAGTTAGTATATAGTAATTTCAAACAATGAGATTCACACCATTTATATTATCAAGTTTATTATTTGGTCTACTCTCTGTTGCTTATTCATCTAATTTAAGAGCAGCAGTAGATTCTGATTTAATAGGTTCGGAATCAGAGATATTCAATGGACAACCTATAAGAAAAGTTGAGGTTAGATCACCTATTTCAGGTATATTGAATAAGGTGAATATTTTATCTACAGGTTATCATTCAGCAGGAACAGCATTTGTTGTTACAGCCACTGAAAATCAATACTATAAGAGCTCGATAACTACAAGTGGTAAGAGCGTCTCAGTAAAGAGAATTGTAGAGGCGGGGAGAAATGTGTATATACAAATATTCAGAGAATTTTATGTTACATTCTTTACGAGTAAGAATCCTGGAGATAGTGTGCAACAATTTGACCTATTGGCAATACTATTTGTGAAAAGGACTCTACCAGGTGAATCACCAATTTTACAAAAGCTTCCAAGATCTGTTCCCACTTCTCCTATTGTTGCATCATTACCTTCCGTTTCATCTAAATCAGAAAATGAGGCAGAAGAGAGTGATTTATATATACCTTCTAGTTCTCACGAAACAGAATTAACAGATGTCGGCGGTTCATTGTCAAGTGCAGAAGAAAGCCCTCAAAAACAGGAATTAGACAGACAAATTGATGGGGCTTCTGGTGGAACTTTATCTTCAGACTCTTCCAAGTTTGAGGAGTCTCAGGAAGATCAAGTTTCACTTGTTGAAAGCCAAATGAGAAGTGATCAGGTATCTGTTGATGATAGTCAGTTATCTGACTCGTTAGAGGAAAATCAAGGTTTAGATCAAATTCCAAATAAATCAAATATCATTTCATCTGACATTTCGGATAGTGAAGAACTTGGAGAGGCAATGCAAAGAAGCTTTTCTGAAGTATCAGACTTCGTTTCAGATTCGGAAGAATCATCAAGATCTTCAGGAGCATTGAGCAATTCAGAAAATAATGTTCAATCAATTCAACCTGGTGACTTAGTTGGTTCAACAACAGACGTTTTGTCTGATGAAAATTACAGAAATAACGGTGTTAATTTTGATGAACAAGGAATACCACTTAAGACTCAAACTACATTAATTGATATTTCAGGAGAATCTATGATTGATCCTGATAAAAAAGATCAATATACCCAAACAGAATCATTTGACCCAACAGCTGCTGCTGTTCAAGAGGCAATGTCAATAACTTCATTATCAACTTCCATACCAGTTGAGGACAAGTCTGTAGAATCAGAATCTGAGAATTCTTCAGAAGTCGAATCTCCAGAGGCTAATTCTCCAGAGGCTAATTCTCCAGAGGCTAATTCTCCAGAGGCTAATTCTCCAGAAGTTGAATCTCCAGAAGTTGAATCTCCAGAAGTTGAATCTCCAGAAGTTGAATCTCCAGAAGCTGAATCTCCAGAAGTTGAATCTCCAGAAGCTGAATCTCCAGAAGTTGAATCTCCAGAAGTTGAATCTTCAGAAGTTGAATCTCCAGAAGCTGAAAGCATTTCTAGTGCACAAGATTCCGAAAAGTCAGATGCCGTTGTGACAGTAGTTACTGAAAGCACATCGGAATCTATTTCATCTCCTATTCCTGAATCTGAAAACGAAGAAGTACCAGAAATACCGGACAAACCAATAGTTGAAACTAAAATTGAAGATGAACATAAAGGTGATGAATTTGACGAAATGGACACAAATTCTTCTGCTGGTGGTGATAATTCTGCTAATTCAGGTAATGAAGGGAATTCATTATCTTCTGCTGGTAGATATATCGGCTCAGATGTCGATAATAGTGGTTCTGCTAATGAATAAAACAAAAAAAGAAAAATTCAAAGGTGATGTATATTTTACTAGAAAATATGTAAATAAAATATAATGTATTGTCAACTAATTTTACATTATTGAATGGTGGTTTATTATATAGTATTTCTAAAACAATACTTTTTTACTTTAATACATATTTTAATATTAAGATTTTAATTGTATATAAAACAATGTGTAAATATTTGGTTATATGAAATTAAAATCTGCAGTTTTCTTTTAAGTTAGTTACAATTCCAGTTCACCTCTTGATTTACATATTTTATAAATATTGGTTTATTCTTTGTTTATGTATATATATATATATATATATATGTAAAGCATAAGCTCATTAAATTGAATATTTTTATTATTAGAAATGTAAAGATGAAAGTCATGTTTCTTATTTCTTTCTTTAAGGTTTATTCTAAATACATGTTTGTGATGACGTATGAACAAAAAAAGAGAAAAACCTATAATATTAAAATATTGTAAGGATTTATTCAAATGTTAAGAATATACATACTTAAAAAGAAGGATTTAAAATAATTAATGATTATCAAAACGTAAATTGTGAATGTATGATTTTCTTTTTTTTTCATTTTTTTTAAATTTCGAAGTACTTTTCATTCTTATTTCTAAAAAGAAGATGTAAACCAAGTTAATCGGGATTGTTCTATTGCCTTTTTTTTTAATTTAACTTTGTTAATTAAGTACAAAGCACTTTAAAGATACAAATATTTATTTTGAATTTATTACTTATTTTTGCCGTAAAGAGTTGCAAATTAATTATAGTGTACATTGGACAGTTCTGAGTTATAATCCAAGTAAACGTTAATTTGTAATTTTAATCTTTAGGTTTAATTTTTTATTTTTAAATACATTAATTTGACATCAAGGTAACACTATTTATTCAGGTGTCTTATATTTAGTTTATTTAGTATTTACATTTAAATATCAATAATTTCTATTTCTTGTACAGTTTACATAACACCTTAATACGCTATATCATTTGTATACTGGTGTATTTTTATCTCAATGTTAAAAATGGAATCTAAGGTTTTATATTGTATTCATAATGAAATGACACAGTAACATTAACATTAAATGTACATTGTACATGTTACTTATATATACTTAAACACAACATTTCAAAACATAATTTTAACCCACGTTATTGCAAAATAGCTACTAATTCACTAAAAAGCAATTATAACAGCATATTGTTTCACCTAAGTAAATAATTGACAAAATTACATCTCATGTTTTATTTTCTGATTTGTATTAATGTGACGTAGCCTTTATTTCAATTAATTTACAATAATTTCAATTATTATTTTTTACCCTCACCAACTTTACTGAAGCCATAAATTTTAACTATATTAATTAAATAAGTATTAACATCAACATTAACAATAATAATAATAATAATAACTATTGTTATTATTAATAATATTGGTATTATTTAAGTTATATTTTTATTTACTATTTGGTGTTTATTTCTTTTTTTAAGCAAATAAAAAACACAGTCAAGTTGTGTTTAAGTGGAACAATTAGATTTAAAAATGGGATTTAAGACAAACAGGGGAAAACATGTTCGTTGTGAATTTACTGATTGGCTTAGAAGTGTAGCATGTATACTTGTTCTGTCAGTACACTGTATGGTAGCGGTGCAAAGAATACTAAAACTGAATGATATAGAAAAAGAAATATCTGATAATTACCTAATGATTTTATTACATCACGGTATGCCTGTTTTTTTCTATGCTTCAGGAAGAGCATCATATTATTCAACTGAAAATTATAACTCATCGGGTAAGTTACATATGTTAACCTTACATGTATATTACTTTAATTATAAATAATTAGAAAGCATTTTTGGATATATATATAAAAAAATAATAAGATTAATAGTTCCAACAGTAATTGGTTATTTCACAGTGGTTGCAGGAGCAGCCTATATAGGTTCAGAATGGCGTCCATGTGCACCTAAAGGACCATTTAATTCTATATTTGACTTTTATTTAAGATTTTTCTCAGAATTTAAATGCTCAGGATTTGAATGGTTATGGACATTACCTATGGTATTTATACTTACAATTGTAAACAGGCCCGTAACATTGTTACTAAGAAATATTTGTGAAAATAATATTAGTGGAAAAAAAGGTATTAATAAAAATAATATTATATTAAGCATTTTATTTTTATCTGGATTATTATTCTCATTTCATATTTTATTTAGTTTTCCTTTTAAATATGTATTATTACCAATATTTTTGTGTTACATATTTATGATTATAGCAGTTAAATTTTTATCAAAAAAGCTTCATTCTATAAATAATTCATTCATTACAAGTTTTTTTGTGTACATTCCACTTTATATTACAAGCTGTTATATTGGTTTAAAACTAGATTATATTGTTGATATCATTATTAATAATAGCGGTCATAATAGCTATTCATGTATACTGGCTAATGGTATGAAATTAGTTGATGATGAACAACCACTTAGACTATTGCTTGCAATGGTATTTTATAATATATATTATTTGGCTGGATTTTTAGATAGTTTACTTGATGTAGACAATGAAAATACTAGAAATTATATATTAAACAACACTATACCAATTAAGATAATTTTTTTAATATCTATTAATGCTTTGTCATTTCCAAGCAACAAGTCACTCGTATCTTACATATGGGCTTATCCATATTATTCTGGTGGAATTACAACATTTATATTCGTAATCGGTACATGGGTTTGGCTTGAGCTATTCAGAATATCTTGTGTATATTTGTTTAATAATACAGAAATATCTAAAAAAATACAAAATCATCTTTCCCAAAGTGGTATTGTTATTTATATTACACATGCAGTTTGGCTCGAATTTGTGATTAAGTATATACTTGTATATTTTTTAAGTCCACTAAGTCCTTTTTCATTGTATGATGGTAAATCAATATCTGTCTTTGGCCACGTATTTACTGGTTTTGGAATGTTGTCATCTTGGGTATTTTTGATGATTAATACATTAATTCTAAGTTTGTTAACATATGTGTTTATTATTAAATCCAAGATAATTAGCTTTTTCTTTGGAATATCCTTAACAGGATCAAATGAATCTGCTAAAAAAAATAGATAATCCAACAGTAAAATTTGTTTAAATAGAAGAATTAATTGGTTAGTTTTTAATAAATTAACTCCAACTTTTATTTGTTTTACTTTGTTTTATTGTATATTTAGTTTCTGCCCTCCTTCAGCTGTATTTTTGTTTTACAATATAATTTAAATTAACATAAATTCGTGAAATAATAAGAATTGACATATTTATTTAATATTAAACTGTAATTTAAAGAATACAAAGGTTTTAAATAAAAGAAACTGTAAAATAGGAATGTATTATATAAAGATATAGCGATAATATTATTGAAGGAGACAATGATGCACGTAAAATATACATTGATTGTCTAAATGACTCGTCATAAAGATAATTAAAGTATTTAAAGATAAATTAGTCTCACTCTAAATAAAATAAACAAAAAAGTACGTCTTCTGCATTTGAATAGTAAAAATTCTTTCATTTATAGGGAAAAACACATTTCTTCAAAAAATAGTCATTAAACATTTTTTATTTATGCAAATGAAAAATTCACGAAATTATTACATAATTAATTTATCTCTATTTAACTTTAGTTCAATTGTTTGATTTTTTTTTAACTTAATTTTTTTCTTTAGTCATTACAACATAAAAGCAGTTATATTAGCACAAATATTAATACGCCTTTAATCAAATGTTAAAACATTAAAAAAAAATCAATCTTAGCTTCGCAAAAAATTTTATTCTTGTATAATAATTCAAGAAAAAAAATTAAAAAACTTTCAAATTTTCAATCAAATTAAAGTCTTTCTCTACCAGAAAGAACTCTTAGAATAATGTCGAATGCATGAATTGCGGCTTGTGTATTCTCTTCATAAATTATAAGCTTTAATGTGCTCTTGCGTCTTTCCAAAACATAAAATGCAATAGTTAAAAATTCTTTAACTAACAATGTTGCACGGTTAGCAGATAAGTTGTAATTGTAAGAAAGATTGAATAGAGGAATATAGATGTGTTTTTCTCTATTTGCAATGGCTTTTTCAATAATTTCTTCATAAACATCCTTTAACGGTCTTGAGTTAACATTAACTACAAATATTCTTTGCAATGTTCTTGATATCGGTAAGTCACTCACTGAATATTTCTGATTTGGAAGCACGGTTATATGGCTATTTAAAACTGGGTAAGATTGTCCAATACTTCTAAGTATGTTGTTTATTCCATTATAAGCAGCATCTACAACTGCAACATCACAATTTTCAGGTCCTGGAAGGATACCAGAGTTTGTAAGATAAATTTGTCTTGAAATATCTGTATATTTAGTCGAGGAAAAATAAGATAATGTATTTACCCAATAAAACATGCTGTACAGTTTTGTTATATCAAAGTGTGAAATAGCTGAAAGGAAATCACTAGTACCCATATTATAGAATTGTTGTGGCATTCCTGTACTTAGAACAGGAGCAGGTCTATCTGCATTTGGATTTCCTGTAAATTTAGGAAGTGGTGGTCTCGGTGGTGGAACCCTCAGTGGTCTAGAAGTAGTAGTAGTAGTAGTAGTAGAACTTCTTTTGGTTAATTTACTTTTCAGAGTTTTAATCAATGTTTTAGCCTTCTTTTTTGGTGTTACAAATTCTGGAATAGCCTGAGGGCCAATTAATTCACGCAAACTCATCCAATTCTTGTCAATACTTCTAACTGTAGATGCTAAACCACCACAACTTGAATATTCTAAGTAATATGTTGAGAATAGTTCAAGTGCAAGGAAGAATAGAGACGATTCATTTGTATATAATGTAACGTGAATTGAATCTTTTTGGGGACTACTTTGATAAAACGAATCCATAACTGTTACTGCCTGTAGTAAATATTCTTTGTTCCTATTCTCACTTGTGTCCATACTTATTGATAACAAGGGCATCAATAAAGTAGAACATCTGAATTTTGCGGAGGTTAGTATTTTTTCATATAATACTTTAGTGGCCTCTACTCTTGAATTATACAAGAATTTTGTTGTATTCACACAGTATACCCTTGTTATTGTAGATAAATATGCATCTGTGAGATATGGATTTGGCTTAGTTGTTAAAACTTTAATTTCTGAACTTCCGACTGATGTACATTCTTTTTCATTAATTCCTAATTTCAGGGCCAAATCGAGTTGTTCACGAGAAGAAACATCAACAACCAAACAACCACATCCATATACTATTGGTCTATGTTCAGTCAACATTAGAGAAAAGTTTCTAGATGTGCTGTAACTAGATACTCTTCCATTAAACATTGACTGTATTAATTCTGATAACGGACTTGATGACATGCAATCGTTATCATAGGTAAATACATATTGAGAAGTTTGAACACGTTCAATGTCACTTCCAAAGGTACCAGGATAATAACGAGATTTTGGTCTCAATAAAGAATGAGCATGGTATTTTTGTGGTCTTAACAAACTACTGGATGCCTGTACTGTCATGAAAAATGGTTTAATTTGATCTAATAAAAACGCCAAATTTTCAATGCTATTAGTTATAATAGTTACGTGAATATTATCATTATCGACTAAAAATGTATTTAAAGCTTCACCCAAGGCATCTATGCATACTGAAAGTATCTTGTCTGACAGATTTGAATTGTTTGACCATAATCCAAATGGTAATATCAATAATTCAGATAAATTACTTCTACTTGCGTATTTAAGTATGTTCAAATATGCATCCCTAATTAATTCCAGTAATGAAGCATAATTATTCACCTCTTCTATTGCATCAGATAAACTCATGTAAATTACTTTGGACAATGATGAAAACCATTCATGTTCATTTTGTATAAATTTTGGTGATCTTATTGTTACTCCTGGCTCTCTTTTGTAATTACTGTACGATAATCCCATTTCATTCATTATATTAGAAAAATTATACGAATCGCTGTCCATAATAATCATATCACATGAGAATAGACCAAATGAAAAATCAGTATGTGCAATTGAAACCTGAGTTGTAACTGCTGTATACTTATTCATATATGGATCGTTTAATTCAGATAATAGTGTATGTAAATTTTTCATTGTTGGGCACGCAATACCGTCGTATTGATTCAAATCCCTTAATAATGGTACTGTTGGAGAAATTGATTCTGAAGGTCTTGTGGGTCTAGGTGGTATTGGTGGTGGCTGTCTTGTAGGTCTAGGTGGTATTGGTGGTGGCTGTCTTGTAGGTCTAGGTGGTACTGGTGGTGGCTGTCTTGTAGGTCTAGGTGGTACTACCGGCCTTCTTAATCCTAATGTATCTTCTTTGATTGAATTCTTATAGGCATTTTGATCTCTCGCGAATGCTAATGCAAAACCTTCCAGAACTGTATTGTAGTTTGAATTTGAAAATGCGGGTATAACTAATTTAAATGGACATGATAAATTATTTCCGTAGTTTGACATCATCCAATTTCTAACTTCAAATGCCATAGTCGAAACTCTAGACTGGAAATTTCCAGTATCGGATGGTATTACCGGTAATAACAGCGTATTTGCTGAATCATTTAATGCAGCATTTAATATACCTTTAAATAATGTTGATGGTGGAAATGTTGATTCAACACAGTATATATTTTCAATAAAGTTTTTAAGAGTTGGTCTTTGATTCATTCTAAATATTACTGGGAATGTAGGTGACAATACAGGACATTCAACTCCTGCTGTCTTAAGAATATCATTGTATTTTGAATCAGTTGAATCTACTACTAATATATCACATGATGGAGACTTGAATAATTGAGGGTCAGTTGGGTCCGATAGTACTACAGAGACACATTTTGCTGATTGAAACGAACCACCTCTATTTGATAAATAATCTGATAATGTATTTAAGTTATTGCAATCAAGTGAAAATACAACTCCCAAATTGAAAATATTTATTAATAGTAGTAATACGCCAACTCCCATATTATATTTCATTCAATATTGAAGTATTTTTGTTCTATAATTAACGATAATTATATTATTGTATAACAAATAGCTAAGTGAATAATGAAAGAAAAAAATGGAAACCCTTAATAGTGTAAATATTAATGTAATTTTTATTATTTTACTGACTTAGTCACAATACATATTTATTGGCTCTTTTAAATATGTAAATACATACAGTAAATTATTTTCCTTATATTTTATTATTACTGCCCCTTTTCTTTTTATGACCAATATCCTATTTACTTCGGTACCTACAATTTCAAGACAAGACTTGTATGGCGCCTTTTTTATCAGTAATCTTAAATTTTGTTGACAAAACATGTCAGGTTATACGAATATTAAGTACTAAATATTTTTTCATAACAATATAAACAATAAATACGTTTAATTATATATACACAGTTCTTATGTTATTTCTTAAATAATTTGTTTGTGTGTAATGTCGTAGATATTAATTTTATATAAAATTAAATTAACAACGATTACATCTTATATGACACAATTATATTTGAGATACAAGAGTAGGTGATCTACTATTACAGGCAGATATATATTTTTTTTTGTAAATAAGCAGATAAGTAGATAAATATATATATATACATGAAACAAACTTAATGCTTTTATGGGAATATTATTTTAGCGGGAATACCTTTTATTTAGATTCCATGCCACCTTTTTTTCTTATCCTATATTTTTTTTTCTTCACACTTGTATTAAAATTAAACTATAAAATACTGATAGTAAGAATCTAGGAATTAAGCCGTACAACCATAACTTGTAGTATTAAATTTAGGTAGATGTAATGCAGTGTAAATTTTGACAGAAGATGACTAGTATGAAAAAAGAAAATGGTAAAAATATAGATAGTTTAAACGAAAATGTGAGTATTGAAAATGTACCTTGTAATAAGAACTTTAAGTACAATAATAAATGCAATCAATATGTAATAATGAAATACATTAATCCAGTAAATATTTTAAATTTAATTTTTAGTTTATTGTTTAAAGTATTGGTTATAATATTCAACTTCTTTTTCAAACCAAGAATAAATAAGAAATTAGATATGTATCCATATTATGACACTAATGAAGTGAATATAGAGCCAAGAAGCAAGTATGGATATAGATTTTTTCAGGTGAATAATAAATTTGTGAGACTGGGATTTGGGTTTGAATATAATAATGTATATTATTTTAGTAATAGCCATTTTTCAACAAAAAGTAAAATAATAATTGATAAAAATGAAATAAAACTTTATCAAATAGGTTTTTGTTTTCTTTCTTCTAATAAAATACCATCTGATTTAATACAACCACATGATGGAGAAGATTTATTTTTAGTGAATCCATATACCCAAACTATAAAGGGAAAATGTATATTTAAAGACCCACATTACTACTCTTACTTTCCTATTTCAACAGGACATAGAAATTTTATAGGACTTCCGGTTTTAAATTCAAAAGGTGAATTAGTTTCTACTTTTGACAATTTAAGAATAATAGATGATGTGAGTTATGTATTATTAGGAGAAAAATATATTTGGACTGGTAACAATGCTTTAATTACAAAAGAAATGAAATACGAAAAAAATTGCGTAATTGTAACTCGAGTTGAATATCCTAAATTTGAATTAGAGTTATTTAACATACACAATAATAATATTGACAATATAATAGGTACATTTTTTAAATATAAGTCAGTTTACTATATTTCATCAAAATTCATAGATCCTGATAAAAATACAATCAATATAGATATAGAAAAACAATGTGGTTTTGCAGATAATTTATCTGAAATAAAAAATAAAAAATTTATTAAATTATTTAGAGAGTGGTATTTTTATTCACCAAATTCAAAGCATAATTTTAATATTCCGGATGAAGGTGTTCAAGTTAAAGTGGTTAATTTTGAAAATGGAGATAAATATCTGACTGGCGTAATAAAGTACGAACAACAATTTAGAATATGGGCAGATTTTAAAAAATGTCCTATAAAAAAACTATCGGGATATCCAATATTAGATAATAATGATAGAATAATAGGTATATATGGGGATTTTAATACTAATATTGAAAAACCTTCATACTCGGTACTTGTAGGTAATAACATTATTTTTAAAGATTGTTTCTTTAAAATGATATTATCTAATAATTCTAAGTATAATTGTATTCATCAAATCAATTATGATTCAAGTACACTAGATAACATATTATCAAATTGCAAATTTAAAGGTGAAACTTCACATAATAGTGATACTAAACACTTTAAAAATGTAATATTTGGATTGGAAAATGAGAATGAGGCTAATGAAATAAAAAATTATATTCTTAATAAATCAGGTGTTAAACCGAATAGTGTTGTTACTGTTGATAAGAAAAACATCAACAAGTCATTTAATGTTAGTAATAGTAATTCGGGCGATACTAGATTTCTGTTTTCATCCACTAATTGGATTGTACACTATTACATTAAAAATAATAATAAGTTCCCATTTAATGACCCAAATAATCTAACGATTATATTCCCTAGCGAGTCAAGTAGAATTACTGAAGAATTATTAATTAAATATTATGAAGAAACATCAAAAAAAAAGCGTGGGTATTTAATGTTTATTGTTAATTCTTAAATTACACAATAAATCAAAAATTTTAATTGTTAAAAAAATAAAAATATAATTATATAAAATTTTATGTTCATTTTATAGATCAAGTTAATCTGATCTTAGTAAAACAACTATTAAATAAATCAAATTCTGATATAATTGAACATATTGAAAATCCATCATCTTGATCGTAGTAACCGAGCTCTCGGATTTTTTTAAGCTTATTATGAATATCATTGATCAATTCTTCACTCTTATCTTCTAACTTATCTACTGTTTTAAATGAAATTTTATTACTAGAGATATTTTCATTGTATAAACTCTTATTTATAGACTTGATATCATTAGATAGTTCAGTTGGACTAAATAACACAAGAAGGAATAAAAAAACTAAAAATCTCATTAATATATATCTCCAACCACTTTTATTACTAGATTTATCGTTATAGCCGTCACTTTCATTTAAATATTCACTTTTATTATCTCGTATGTAGTATGTTAAGTCATTATTATAAAATTCACTATTTACACTAGAATCTGATGTATGCTCAAACAATAAGTTATTATCTTCTTCTTTCGTTAAAGTTCTAATTCTTTTTTTTAATGAACTGTTTTCATCTGTAATTATTTCGCACAAAGCTTTTAATTTTTCGGCATTTGCATAATTTACATTATGAATACCACCTATATCCATTGTATTTAAAGTTGTTAAGTTATTGAAAGAAATACTGCTCCTTAATATATCATAACACTCTTCAATTATTTTTTGCATATTAAATGAAACGTTTTTTGACTCATTTATAGTATCCAATAACTCCTCTACATATCCTCTTATCTCATTCAGACAATTTGTATCAACATGTTTGTTTTTAAATTCCTCATGGTTGAAATTACCAACTCTAGAGGCAGATTTAGCAAGATCCAACTCAGCCTCTGCAATTGACAATGTCATATAAAATCTTTCTGTATCGTGCTTTAGTTTCAATGTTGAGTCTAAATCAGGTATCATCATTGCTATTTGTTCTTTAACATTATTTTCGACTATCCCCAAGTCACTATCATCATCTAAGTCGGAATAGCTTTCAGTATTTACGTTTATATTATCATTTTCACTCATTATATTATCGACATCGTTATTGCATTCATTATTGTCTTGTATATAATTAATATATTCATTGTTATTCAATTCATTCATATCTTCATTTACATTTTCTTTGTTAGAATAAAAATCATATCCAGCATTTTTATTGTCCAATTTCTTTGCTTTTATCTCATTTGAATTAGAACACATTCCATATTCGAAGTTTGATGTAGATGTTGTTACCACACTCAAATTTGTTTCATTAAGTACATGCATTTCCAATAAACACAAAGAAAACAAAAGTTATCTATATTGTATATTAAAACCTCAACCTTCAGTATTAAATACTTTTTCGTATAGTGATTAAATGTTTTAAAAAACAACGATTTTTTTTGTGGATGTTTATCTTGCAGTCATTTTAATATTCAATATTAAAATCGTTGTAATTTCTGATGACTGGCGCTGAAATGTGGGGCTCGAATTTGAGCAGAATAAAATTAATTTATAACATCATATAAGTTAATTACTATGAATTACATGTGTCTATTAAAAGATATAAAATAATAAATACAAAAATTTAAGAATGAGAGTATGCATTCTAATATTCTGCACACCAATAAATCTATAATATGAATTAGTAAGTCATATATTTAAACATAAAATCGTGTTTTTGAATTTATATTAAATGAAAAAAAAATCAAAGATAACGGTAAAAAACAAAAAGTTAGGTTTTTGCAAATTTCTTTTTTTTCTTAATATATATATATATATATATATAACCACAAATAAGCAATAATTATAGATAATACACAATAAAGTGTTTTCTTGTTTATGCTTTTTTTACTTGCGGTACCTTTGCTTGATATTCTCTATATTTATATTTAATTTATTCTACTTAAGTATTGAGGAACATATAAAAATTTCAATTTCTCTCGATATCTGTACTTTGCTCTCTTACTTTAAACAGTAATTCATCAACTTTACCTAGCAATTTAGGTGTTTCTATAGTTCTTAGCAAAAATGGATTGCATAGTGTATCTACATATAGTTTATATATATTTTGAAAGAAATCTTTTAATTCATTCTCATTTTCCGGGTGATCCTGTAGAAGTGCAATTATTTTTACCTGAGAAAAACTTAAAAACCCATATATTTCGTACTCGTAATTAGAACTGATTGCAGGGCCAAGATAGCCTAAATATGTGTCTAGTGGCCCCTCTGTAGAATCACTGTTTGTTCTTCTCTCAAGTAAATCTAATGCAGAATATATTGAAAATTGCATTGATTCTTGGAATTCATTCTCAAATGATCTAAATAAGAGCGGCTGATTACTTCGATCTACTAGAGATATACAAACAACCGATATCATTTTTAATGTATAAATTCATTAATTAATATAAAGAATAATAATTGTTGTTCATTAAATTTGTTAAATTAAAAATCAACGCATTATTTTAATTTACCTTAATGCTATATTGATTGGCGGCCTATTGCATTAAACTTTGTTGAATAAAATATTTAAGGGTAAAAAAAACAAGGAAAATAAATATATTATTAGATTAAGAAGTATTATTGTATTGATTTAATTTTGTCTATATTTGTGAAACACTTTTGAATTACAGTGATATCACCTATTGCATTGCAAATACTATTATTTTCAACATTGATGTTTATATTGTCCCACTTTTTTAATATGCAATCTGTAGATTTAATCATATTATTATTATTATTATTATTATTATTATTATTATTATTATTATTATTATTATTATTAAATTTTTCATTTTGAATGGAATTAGTTGATGAACTATTTAAATTGTCTTCAGTTAGTAGCCTGTATACTTGAGCTGTTGCCGATTTTCCGTAGTTTACAATATTAGAAATGGCTTCATTGTTCTCAGTGTATACAAAAAGTCCAATTAACAATAAAACCAATATAAATAAGTACTTAATTGTCTTGTATATTCCTCTTCTTTTTGATTCTACATAATTCTCGTTTACATATGAAACTATTATATTTGAATTGTTGATAGAGTCTTCTATTATATTGCATACATCTTTTAATACTTTTTTTTCTAATTTACTATTTTCAGTAGAAAAATGATTAACAATAATTTCCTCAATTAGTTTTTTAGAAATACCTAGATTAATCATATTTTCACTTATATTTTTAGTAGATTCGAATATTTGATATTCAAACTCATCGCTCGTTTTAACGTAATCGGTTTCATTAATACTTGTGTTGCTTTTACAAGTATTAAATAGGTAATTGCTATTATCAACTATTCTTTCAATATCATTTATATTTGCAAATAAACCTAAGTTATTTACTAACTCCACACCTCTTTCTATATTTATTTTTTTATTTTTATAGATGTTGCTATCTTCCGGTTCAAATAAACTAACATAATCATCATCAACATCAAAGTCGCATTCATACTCATTAGAAGTGTCATAATCTGAATCAATCCTACTATCAATTATTTTGTCATTACAGTTGTTCTTAAACTCATCTTTATCATTAAAATTATTTATTTTATTGTCTTTGTTTTCCTTATTTTTATTTACGTAAATCTTTATATTATCTTGAATTAATTTACTCACTGTAGATAAATCGAAAACTGTCTTCAAATTATTATAAAAAGTAAAATACAAGCTTATTAAACCCGAATATACTTCATTCATATCTTCATTTAACATATCTAAGGTAAAATTGTTTTTAGTGTTCACAAATTCTTTTGTTTTCAAAATAACACTCAATCCCTTTTTAGGAATTATTCTTGTAATTATATTTGACAACTGTTCTCCAGACCATGTTGGGTATTTTAATGACATTCCAGTTAACAATAAAACGTCTCTTAATTGTTGCCATATAAATGTTTCATCATTGAATTCGTATGATTGTTGAATATTTAGTATTTCTTCAATTTTTTTCCAAAACGTTAAAAAACAAAAATTACGTGAATTTTGGTAATTTTCTGTTGTTTCAAAGAGATATTCATTGTTTATTCTAGTTTTTAATATTTTTTCTATATATATTAGGAACAAGTTAAATGATTCTATATCTATTTTATTTTTATATCTGGGTTTTTTTTCTTTGTGTGAATAATCGTCCTCACAATTGTAATCTGTTTCTGTTGTGTTTTCATTCAAATATTTTGAATACTCAATTTTGTTCTTGTGTTCAGGACATTCGTTTACTTTGTTCTTATTTGTGCTTGTTTTTATATTTCTTGATTTGATATTATAGTTTTCCTCGTATATGTTGTTGTTTTCAATTATACTATGTATTTTTGAAAATGTTGAAACAGGATATATAGAACAATATGTTGATGGCCTTAAATTTTTCTGTACATTTAAATTTAAATAATCATTACTTAAACATGCTATACTGTTATCATTATCATTTTCAATCACATTAGTTCTAATACTTCTATCACATTTTTCACTAGAAAATTCCTCGTTTTTACTTTTATTAAACTTGTATTTTTTATTTGTTGTTGGCTTTGGAGTTGAACTGTCCTTTTTGTTTATTAAGAACAAATTTAACTTTTTCTTTACTATTAAAAATAAACTTTTTCTATCAGGTACCTTTTTTTTGTCGTAATTTTGAATCCAATCATAAAGTTCTAGAAAACCCTGTAACTGCACAACATCATTTTCTAAACTCATTTTGTTAGATAATGCTTATTTATTTAATTTCTGTTAAACAATTGGTTTATTTTCCTTTTTTTTTGTGGGATTTCAATTGAAGGTGTTCAATGAAAAAAAAATTTAACGAAAAATAAAGATAAGTAGTAAATTAATTTATTAGTATTTATTAAAAGTGAACATGCTAAGTATTTAAATATTCAACCTTGTTTGCTTACCGAAACTATGATATAACCATTTTGACTCTTTATACCTTTATTTTTATAAGTTAATTTAAATGCATATTTGTGTGTTTGTGTGTTATACAGGGATAAGAAGTCTACCGCGCAATATATTGCTTTGATTATTGTTAATGGCGTTTAATTACGCATAATTATTATATTTTTGTTAGTTTAAAATATTCCAAATAAAGAAATTAAAAACTGAAACAAATAATAATCATATAAGATAAACAATGATAAATATACATTTTTTTTGTAGAGTATATACATCAAGTACTGTCATTAATATTTAGGAAAGCTTTTTGTTTACAACAAAACTTTGATAAGAGTAACTAATAAAATGAGAAAAATAATTTATCTATAATTAGCTCAAATATAACTGTATATTCACAATCATTTAATATTGATTTAAAAATAGTTTTTATGTGACATGAGGAATGTTAAATTTAATGTGGGATAAGATATTACAATGTTGCATGCTATTAATATGCCGCCTAAACTGATCTAAATTTTTTTCGAAAGGCTTGAAAATAAAGTGATAAGTTGGGAAGGGATATAAATTAATTAGATACATTAAGTTTAGAATTAAATTATAAGTTTAAATGAATTAGGGTATTATTCTATAATAGTTAGTGCTCATTTTTTTAATATGACGTTCTAGTTGTGTTTCCTGCCAGAGGGGATCGTAAATTATAAATAGTTCAATACAGAGTATAAAGTGTTTGATATTGTACTATTAGACAAAAAAAAAGAATGAAAATTATCAATTAAAATAAAAGCAAAAATATTTATTTGTTTTTAAATAAAAGTGAAAAATATAACAAATAAAACTAATGAATAATAAAAACTAACAATTATAAAAGTAACATTTTATTTATACTAATGTTTAAATTTAGAAAAGCAATTATACCTATAATATACTTGTTTTTAATATATTTTAAACTAAATATATTGGAAGTATATACAGAGGAGATAATATTGTTCACAAGCAGGATATTGAGACTATGTAAGGACTATGATAGATTAACTAAAAATCAATTACTTCAACTCGAAGCTTGGATAGATGAAACCATCTCAACTAAGGTGTTATCTTTTAATACAAAATATAACTTAAAGTCTTGTAAAAAAAAAATAAATTCGGCAAACGAAAATGCAAAAATAGGAATAGGAAAGAAAACTAAAGGATTAGTAAAAACTAACAAGTTGTATAATAAATTGTCAAGTTCATTTAACTTACTTAAGAAAAATATTAATTTGTCGGATTTAACTTTTAGTGAATTTAATAGGCTACAAAAACAATCGCAGCAAAAGAAAAAAGAATCAATAAATAATAAACTTAGTGAATTGCTTAAAAGCAAAGATGCTTTATTGGATAATGTTTTATTTGATGATTTGGTAGATCCTGAATATAGCAAAAATACTGTATCTGAGTTAATAGGCGATGAAGATAAACTATTACATGAAGGTATTAGAGTATCTGATTATTTTGATAATGACGGCAAACCATTAATAAGAGAAACAGAGAGGCTTACATTATTTCACAAATCTGTAGAACTTTATGTTCCTATAGAAATGCCATTATTTTTTATATATTCAAAAACGCAAAAATATTTATTGGGTGAACAGCCTACTGAAATTCAAATACCTGAATCTTACTCTATTAGTTCTTCTGATATATCTATTGATAAGTTAGGTAATTTGGGAGAAGATATTCAACATATTCAATGTCACGACCAGGAAGAAAGCGAAATAATTGATAAATCCACTGATGGGTTCGACAATTCAGCTTCTGAAGTTTCAACTGAGTTAGATGCAAGTAATGAGGTTAGTTCAGATATTTCATATGACGATACAAAAAGGGAACAATCTACCACATACGGAAAATCTGAACACAGTTTATGTCAAAGAGGTACCGATACATGTTCAAGAACTCAGGACGAAAGTTATCGATCTGCTGAAACAAGATCTGAGTACTCAACAGGAACAGAGTCTGAATATGATGAAGACTCCAGGACTACTGATTCGAGAAGATCCAGTGTAAGTGGTGATTATACTGATGAACGTAGTTCTCAAGGGGAGTCGGTGAGTAACGAAAGTTATTCAGATGAATCAAAAACTGAAATAATTGGAGAAACTGATGATTCAGACAGCTCTAAATCAAGTAAAAAATATTAATTGAATATATTTGTACAGTTATTAAAATTAATCTTTTTTTATTTAACTTTGTTATTATATAATTACTTTAATAGTGGAAAAAGGCGGTGAATTTTTTCTTTTAAATTCCTAATTTATTAGTTCGAATTTAGTCAACTATGTATTGCGACGTCTATTCATTATTTTAAATATAATAAATATATTTAGTAATGTAAAAATATATTTAATTTTTTATGGCGGATAAACAATAATATATATTCACAAACCCGAGTTAAGGGGTTAAGCTAGAATTACACATTTCATTGTACTAATACAAATATTTGTAACATTTAGACGATCACAATACTTCTTTATTAAGTTATTTTTTAGCATTTATTTGAAGAAAAATGAAGTTTATTGGTTTTGCTTTGACATTTATTTGTCTAATTAATCTGATTATAGCTGGCAAGAATAGCAAATCGAAGAGTAACAAAAGATACAATCCAATAATGTTCTATACGTCAAAAACAATAGATAATAGTCATTTAATAAGAACACTGTTGGTTCTGTCAGGTATTCCATTTAACGAATTTAGATTCAAAAAGAACTCGCCTTCATTGGAAGAAATGTTTAATTCAGTAGTTGAATCTGGATTTTTAGTTCCTTCAATTCCAATGATAACAGATAATGAGTATTCAGTTAAAAACATTAGTCAAGAAGAAGCAATTATTCATTATTTGATATTATCTTACTATCCAGATTTATTCCCGAAAGTAATTTCTGATTATGCAATTTCACTTCAAATTGGTTCTGCAGTAAGATCATATATTCAAAAAGTCCATAAAATTATTGAATTATCCCAAAAACTTGTATGCGAAAAATTACTTACAATTGACAATATTAATATCACACTCAAGTTATTAGACGATAAATTTATTGAAACAGGAAGCAGATTTTACTTTGGTGGCAGATATTCATATTTCGATGCTTCGGTCTACACATTAATATTATTCGTTGAAAATATTTCAAGTGGTTGTATTACCTCAAATTATGAAGGCTTAAAAGCATTTTCTAAAGAATTTAGCAGCATTTCTCAAATAAGCAAATTTGAAAAAAGTTCCTATTTTCTTTCATTAATTGTTCCAGGAACCACTAGATTTGTCAAGCCTATTGATTTCGTTTCGCAAGCTCATGAATCACAAGTAATTGAAGACAACGAATAAATGGCTATTTTAAGTTTATTTTGTTTCCACAAGATTGTGTAGCATACTATGAACGCCAAACATTGGTAATCTAAACTAACTAAAAATCACAATTTAAATAACCAACATTATTATTAACAAGGTTGAATAGCTTGACCTTTCCTTTTTATTCGGAAAAAGAGGATGAAAATTCTTAATGCAATAGTCTAATCCAATAGAATTACTAATGGTTTTTTTTTTTCTTTTTTGTTTTTATCTTCAAAATTAAACTGGTTAAAAGTGTTATTATCTATCTAAAATAGCAATAGGTGACGTACAATATAAACAAAATGTATAAGAGGATTGAATAATTTTATTCTGAAAAATTATATTATAAAAATAAGTACATTTTCATTATTAAGTTTCACTATTTTCTAAAATTTTGGGATTGTTGGCTATTTCATTGATTATTGTTAGAAATACCGATTTTAATGCGCCTACTTTCCTTCATTCTTACAGTCTTAAAATATTAGTTTGAAAATATTAAAACATATAAATATAAAAATAATATAATTTAAACATTGTGTATCGAGTTAAGTTTCTTATCACTAAATTGTGAATAAAAAACAGAAAACTTACGTATTCTGATAACTCTGGGATAGTATTGTTACTATTTAAAATTATATTTACGACTGTATCAATCACACCATTTGGTATTGATGTAATAACTAATCCTTTGTACATAGACTATTTGTTTAGTGAATGAGGATTATTTAAATGAAGTAAATAAATAAAAATAGTTTTTATTTTAATATTAATATTAGTAATAACATTTTGTTTTTGTTAACTTACTTTCGAGATGTTTATTAAACTTTGTTCCTTTATCAATATTTTATTAACTCGCTTGAGTGGTACTGATTTTAAGAACCATTTATTATCTTTTCTAGCTGCTCTGAAAATGTGATCAAATGAAGGCCATATTCTCATCTTATCTACTTGAGATTTAAAATTTACGATTTTTTCATCCTCTTTTAAATCAAATACACACTTATTAGTACCAAATGAGTACATTTCATCTAATTTGTCTTTACAATAATCAAAAACCGATTTGCTTGTATAGTTTGATGCTTCATTATCTACAGAAATTTCAATATTCTCCTGTGAATTACTATTTATTAGTTCGTTTATAATAGAATTTTCATTGCCACAATTTATCAAAATATTCACAGAATTAGCATGTTTGTCACCCATTTAATAAGAATAGGAAATATTAATATTCACTAAACAATTAAAAAAAACAAATATATATTTAAATAATCATTTAATTAAAACAAAAAAATACACTTAAATTAGGCTTCGCGCATAAAATATTTAAATTTTAAAAAACTATCACTTTTGCATGTTTTTTATTGAATTATATACTTCTTTCATTAAAGAGGTAAATGAAACAGTACCATCTTCATCAGTTCTTCTAAGTAAAGTGTCAAGGGTAATTGTTATTGGTATACCATAATGTTTAAGGTATTCTCTAACTGCACCAACACTGGTTTCACCAGAAACACATTTTTTAAGTTGCGTTTGAAGGGCTTTTGGCATTGTCACAGTAATTCTTTTGTTATTAACATTACATGAACTATACTTATCTATGTTAATATATTCATTCGCTACTGAATCACCCTTTTCATCATATAATTTATCTAAATCAACAATAAAGTTATATTTTTTAGCTTTGTATTCGTCATTATTTATATTATATTCACTATAACAATTATTTAGGTTTTTATTGCTTTTTAGTTCCATTTTTTCTACAGAGTGTTTAAGATTTGATTCTAATGTCGTTAATGGCCTGTGTTTTTTACCTTTTGACTTGAACAAATTTTGTATTTCATCATTATGATTATTGATTGACTCAATAACTTTACCATATCCACTATTGAAGTCATCTAAAACCTTTTGTGAATACTTTAAACGACTGTCTTCATGAGTTACTGGATTAATTCTTGTTTCCACTGACATTCTTCCAGGTTCAGGTACATTATTTTTATATCTGTATCTCCTTAATGAGTCTATATCATTTATAAATAACGAACAAATTGCGTCTCTATAACTTAATGTTCTACTAGGTCCTTTATTTGCAATTTGAAATAAAAATTCTTTAGGTATATTCTTTATTCCTAAATCTTTTTTCATATGCATTATTAAATGTTCGTCTGAGATCATACATTTATTCCACATCGCATATAATTTGCGAAAATCATCTAGCTTGTCCAAAGGCAGTGCCCTCAATGATGGTAACTTATCTTCACTGCAATACTCATTATCTTTTAATTCAGTGTTATTGTTTATATCAAAAATATTATTTATTTGTGATTTGTGATTGTATTTTTTTGCTGAGTCTAAAGCAGGAGGGTATAAATCCTCCAAGTATGTTTTTGGACATTCCACAGAATATTTTACGTGGTCTTTCTCTAAGCTCGTTTTTTGTACTTGAGTAACCATTACTGTCGATTCATTATATGGATTTTTAACTAATATTATTGATTCTATTCTATCCACGTCTAAATAAAATGGTTTGCAATTAACATATTTATCATCAGTAATCTGAATTAGATTCATTATTGAAGCTATTATTGGTGAAGTTACACTGCATTTTTCCTTTGACACTACTCTAACTCCCCAAATGTTGTCCTCTTTTCGTAATAATTCATCTGTCTCTTTTATTGAATTACAAAATTTTTCTGCAGTAACTATTCCATTGTGAAATTTATCGTGTTTTTTTAAAACACTCATAAAAGCTCTCTTAAATATATTGGTTTCTGATAATCCCAATTCGCTGTTAAAGTTTATCTCTATTTTATCTTTATTTTGTTCTCTCATAGATAATTAAAAGAAAGAAAAATTAAAGGATAATTAAGGAAATAAATGGTTGATATTTTTTTATATATGCGAATTAATAAAAAATATTGAATATATGTTATATATATATATATATATATATATGTAAATTTTTTTAAAACTTATATTAATAAATTATTTATTTGATAAAATTGTCAAATTAATTTTCTAATTTTCAATGCACTTATTAATATTATAAATTTATTACTCTATTTTATATTTATCTATTCTTAAGATTATTTAGGATTTAATAAATATAGTTTTCACACAATTTAAATTATCCAAGTAAATACCATTATATTAATTATATCCGTTTCAATAATTTTTTTGTTTATGACATATATTTACAATGTAATAATTAATAGAAATAGTTTAAATGATCAAATTAATGGTTCAAATTATTATGATTTATTAACAAGATTAAAATTTATATTTTATTTTAAACTATTAATACTTAAAAACAAGTATACGTCTTTTCATGCCTTTGTATTTTAATGATAATTCGGTGATTAAACTATATATTGAAAAATAATGTCAAAGGTAACTAAAAACAAAACACATAAATGTGAGCTTAATAAAAAAAAACTGTAATTTAAACTTTAATAAGTTTATTTTAATATTTATTTATAATTAAATTTTTAAAAAATAACAAAATTTTAAATAGTTTATTACTTTTTATCATTGAAAAAAAAAATGTCAGTTATACTTTCAAGATGTCACTACACACATTAGGGCGCCAAAAAGCTTATGTTAAGCATCAGGACACTAATATGTACATTAAAAGAACATATTAATATAGTTTAAATAATGAGAATAACATTTTTTTAAAATTAATTTTAATTTGAACTCGTAGTCACTTTAAGCAAATAAAGTTGTGGGATTTAATAATTATTATATTTATGTATATTTTAAACGGTTTATGTGGTTAACATGTGAGATAGTGTTGGTTTTTTAGCGTGAAATTACAATATTTATTTAATTATTTGTGTGGGAGGTTTATTTTATATAATATTGTCGTGTTTTTTAATCCCCTTTATATTATCTTTTGCTTATTTACTTGTTACAGTTTTACCTTTTATTAGTTTAAGAAAAAATCGGCGGTAAATAAAGATAATATTTATTAACACAAGTACAGTTGTAAAAATAACATTGTGAATTTGTATTGTTATAGTTTCTGTTATCAAATGTATATGATCAACATTGAATAATTTGTCATTAGGAGCTTAGTAATTATAGAATTAAAGAGTAAGGTTGGCAAAAACATTTCGTATAACTAAGTAAAACAAATTATACAAATAACTGCCATAACATTGATTTAAATTGATTATTTAATAGGTTTAAAACCATTATTTATTTATAATTAAAGAGAAGAGCAAATAAATATAATAATAATATTTAGTTCAATGAATAATGGAATCTCAAAACAGAACCACTATAAATAACATTTCAGAAGTGGATATATGCAAAAATTTAATTAGTAAAGAAAAAGTAGATTTAAATAATTCAATAGAAGAATTGATATATGAATCAGCTTCTAAATCTTCTGAAATTTTTGCAAAATGTCTAGATTTATCACTTGTTTACGAAAAAATAAAGAGCAACGTTAAATATAAACAACTAAAAGATTTAGAAGTTCCAGATGAGAATTTATTAAGATACCGATTTAAGATACTATTACAGTGTTACAGAATGTTGTCTAGAGGTTTGTTACCAGGAAACTTTTTATTGGGTGAATTATATAAAATGATGGATGAATTAATTGTGAGAAAATCTCACTTGTTTAAAATATATAATATTAATGAAAACGAAACAATATTAAATGTAAATGATGAATTTGAAAACCAAGATCATAATGTATTTTATGCAATGAAAAAATACTTTGAATATTCTAAATTGATATTTAGTGAAAAAATGAGAAGTTATGGTAATTTTTTGTCAGAAAAACAAAGTACAAATAATTTATATGAATCTAATAATAATTTGATAGAATTAGTGGCAGAAATCAATTCATTTAGGGTTAATACACTAGAATATACAGGTTCTGCAGTGGCAAAGAATAATATATATACCTACTGGAATAAATACATTTTAAATGAAAAAAGATTTTTGAAAAGCCTAACATCACTGGATTCTCAGAATAAACTCAAAGAATATATTTCATTTCCAGCAGATATTTCTTACAAAGCTAACTTACACGAAAGATTACTAAATCTTTCATATATTCAGACAAGAGCAAGGAATGAGTTATGCAATAGTGGTCAATACTATAGTTTAGATTCATTAATAACGGGAAATGAAATGAATATAGAAAATAAGATATTTGAAAATAACAATTTAAATGAACATATAAACAATAATAATTACAATAAAAACAAGATAGATGTAACAAATTTAGAAATAATTGATAGTAACATAAAAATGGGTATTTCAGACAAGCGTTTATTGGTTCCATCAGAAATTAATGTAAAGACTAAAATAATAGATTCAATATTTAAATCAGCAAATAAAAAAATAATTAATTTTTGGAAATCAAAATCTCCAACAATACAACAATATAAATTCCAATTAATAATAGAAAACTTACCGATGGAAAGAGAAAAGATAATAAGGGAAAAGAAGAAAAAAAGATTAATACTCAGCCGTTTAGCGATAAATGCAAGTAAACAAATGGTATCTATACAATCTCAGAAGCAAATTAATATGGAAAAAAAAGAAAGAGAAAGACTTAGATTACTCAGAGAAAATGATTTAGAAGCTTACTTAGAATTAGTTAAAGAAACTAAGAACAGAAGATTACAAGAATTAATAAATCAGACAGATAGATTTTTAATTGATATAGGTTTAAGAGTTCAGGATCAAAAAATGTCAGGTACTGATAATGGTGATTATAATGAATCAATATCAATAACAGAACTGAAGGATCCATTGGAATACAATTCAGGAATAAACACAAAGACAAGTGTTTCTTCGTATTATACTATGGCACACACTATAACTGAAAATATATCGGACAATCCTATGAAACTGTTAAAAGGCGAATTACTACCATATCAAATAACTGGTGTGGAATGGATGTTAAGCTTATATAATAACAAATTACACGGTATATTGGCAGATGAAATGGGACTAGGAAAAACAATACAGACTGTTGCATTATTAACATATTTATATGAACATAAAGAAAATCACGGACCTCATTTAGTAATAGTTCCCTTATCAACACTCCCAAATTGGCAGAAAGAATTTGAAAAATGGAGTCCTAATTTAAGTATAATGTGTTTCAAAGGTAGCAGATATGAAAGAAAATCATTATTCCAAGAGATAAGAAAAATGAAATTTAATGTATGTCTAACTACGTTTGACTTCATTGTTAGAGAAGGTAATGCTTTGCAAAGTATTCAATGGAAACATATAATAGTTGATGAGGGTCATAGACTTAAAAATTCAAAAAGTAAATTTCACGTTATATTACATGACTTTAATTCGCACAATCGTTTGTTATTGACAGGAACACCATTACAAAATAATATAACAGAGCTTTGGTCATTATTAAATTTTTTACTACCACAAGTATTTCACTCTGTTGAAGATTTTCAAGTTTGGTTTAGCAAACCATTTAGTGAATTACCTTCAAATGAAAACAGTTTAGAGCTCTCGGAAGAAGAAAAATTATTTATTATTAATAGACTACATTCAATATTAAGACCATTCCTGTTAAGAAGGGTTAAATCAGATGTTTTACAAGATTTACCTGAAAAGAAAGAATTCATTGTTAGAATGGAGCTTACACCATGGCAAAAAATAGTATATGATCAAATTAAACAAAAAGCAGTTCACTCAATGGATTTAAATAGTGGTAAAATACAATATAGATCAGTAAGCAATACAATAATACAATTAAGAAAAATAGTTAATCATCCATATTTATTCGTCGATGAATACTTAATTGAAAATGATGATATATTTAGAGTTAGTTGCAAATTTGAAATACTCGATAGAATGTTACCAAAATTAATATGTTTTAAGCATAAGGTATTAATTTTTTGTCAAATGACACAATTGATGGATATATTGGGCGATTTTTTAGACTATAGAGAAATAAAATATCACAGACTTGATGGAACAATGACAATACAGGAAAGAAAAGAAAGAATGGATGAATTTAATTCAGACGAATCTGATAAATTTGTGTTTATTTTATCAACTAGAGCTGGTGGTTTAGGACTTAATTTACAAGCAGCAGATACTGTTATCATTTTTGATTCAGATTGGAATCCACATCAGGATTTACAAGCTCAAAGTAGAGCACACAGAATGGGTCAAAAAAATGAGGTTAGGGTAATTCGTTTGGTATCAATATCCGGTGTGGAAGAACTAGTTCTTAGAAAGGCTCAGAAAAAATTAGAAATTGACCATAAAATTATTCAAGCCGGAATGTTTAATTCGACACAAGTAGTAGAAGATGACAGAGAGGACAGATTGAGAGAATTGTTTGGTAAAGAAGAATACAAAAGCGATGCTAGGGTAACTACTCCTTTAGAATTAAACCAATTTATGGCAAGAACAGAAAATGAATTAAAAACATTTGAGGAAATGGATAAAAAGATGTTAGGAAGAAATATTTATAATAAAATACGTGAATGGAGTGATATGATAATTAAAAAGACATCTAAAAACAGCATTAATAATGAAAGCAAATCTTTAAATAACGAAAATGTTAAAAATGAATCGGGAAAAAGTGATGATAAATGCAATTTAGACAAAGATTTACTTGATTTTGGTAACAATATATCAAAATCTCCGCCAAAACCAAAAAGACCAGGTAGAAAACAAAAAAGTATTCAAAATGAACAAAATAATAGTGATGAAACGTACAAAATAAATGAAAATAGGAATAATGAAATTTTAACTTTTGAGGATAGTGAAGTATATATGAATTATATGGAAAAAGCTGGTAGAATAATATCAGTTGATGAGGTACCAGATTGGATTGTTAGACCCCCAAATGAAATGAATGCGAAACTTGGAATTGATGATTTTAATATGAATGAACCTAAGGAAATACCACGTTCTCAACGAAAATCAAGATGGAAGTCAAATAAAGATTATTTATGCGTAGAAGGTGTGAGCGAGAGAACATTTCTAAAAGTTGTGGAAAAATATGAATCTGGTGAAATAAATGACATAAAAAAAGAATTACTTAAGGAGACAACAAAGAAAAGAACTTCATTACGAAGAAATTCAAATGCAAATAACACCAGTAGTATTACTAGTGCCAATATTTATCAAAACAAAAATCAAAATAACAAGACGAAAAACAAGAAGAGAAAAATAATAACGTTTAGTGATTATGAAGAAGAAAGTAATGATGATTTTGATAGTCAAAACGCTAATATCAGTGATAATGAATACGATGAAACAGAATACAATTATGATTTAAAGGACGATAACTCTAGCAATACAGTTATCATGGATGAAGATTTGGATTTAAATAAGAAAAATAAGAGTAATAAAAAGGGTAATAAGAAAAATAAGAGATCAACACTATTTGGTGAAAATTTGGAGGTTTGTAGTAATGAAAGTAAAAATGCTGATGATAATAGTTACAACGAAAATAAAACTAGAAATAAAAAAAGAATCAAATCAAATAATAAACTAAATGAATACATTCTTTCATCTAAATACATAGAAAAATTACCTAATACACCTGAAGCTCAAATATATAGAGATTAACTATACTTTTAATTTTATTATCTATGTTATTCGTTTTTTTTTTCTAGTCTAAGCGGGAATGTCTCAAACACATGCAATTTTTTATTGTCCACATAACGCATTTTGGAATAAATTATATGCCAGCAAAGTGCAATAAGAACACGGGTGTACAATATGTAAGATTAAATATTTAAGCAATAGGTTTGTGCTAGTATATTTAAGTAACCGTATTTATATTATACCTTTTTATTTTTAACCATATTCTGAAGATATATATACAGTACAGAAAATAAAAAAACAATAGAAAAAGAAATGATTAAAAAGAGATTAAAATATTCCGAGTTGGAATTTACAGGTAAGTACAATTTAAATAGAATGTAATAAATAAATTATTAGTAAGAGAATTATATATATAATGTCAATGAAAAAGAAAATGTTTTCAAATTTTTGTTGTTTTTTACTTCATATATATAATTACTTAAAATTAATAGACTTATCTGATTCAGATAGTTGTGGTTCTGATGATGAGGATTTAATAAACAAATACTGCCCAATTGCAAGTAAACAAAGGACTACATATATTAAATACGTGGATGGATTAAGTTATAGTACATTGTTGTTTTTTATATCGGTTATATTGTTTGTAAGTTAAATACATTAGTTTTAAAAAATAACGGTTTAATATTTTAATTAAAAAAAATATATTCAAGTACACAACAAATAATGATATATTCTTGCTTTTTGCATCATTAGGACTGATAGGAAACGTTATCAGCCTAGGTCTTCTTCATTTTTTATAGTATTGAAATACGTATTTAATAATTGTTTTACTCAATAATTATACTATTTCGTAAAGTGACTTATCATTGTATAATCTTTTGTTATAAGAAATTGTTTCGGATAACTCTATGGGGTCTACCATGTTGCATATTTCAATTCTAAGTAAAATATCATCAACATATTCAGAAACTAGATTTTTCCAGTTAACAAATAGTGAATCTTTATTAACATTGTATTTGGTTTCAGGTCTTTCAATCCACTCCAATGCGGAATCAAAAATCTGAATATCACTATTCTCATTATTTGATTTAATTATTCTATAAAATGAATAGTTGTTGTTATCATATTCTTTATTGTTTAAATACAATAACAAATTTTTATGTAGGTTACTCATTGACTCTAATATATTGAAGTCTAAGTAGCCAAAAACATGTTTATATTTGTTGATGTATTCAGAGTTAGAAAGAATAATTGAGTTAATGAATAATATCCTTGGCCAAATTGCGTGTACAATAGGACCAAAAATAACTTCATAACCTGATAGTATTACATTTACTAATATTGGGTTGTGACATATATTATTATTTGAAACAATTTCAAATAATTCAATTAAATCTAGATTTATTATATTTACTTTATTAACTTGATATTCAAATTTAATTTTATCGTCATTATTATTTATATCTGTGCTGAAATCAGTGCTTTTGTAATCGTTGAATAATTCATTTATATATTCATTTGGTATGACAAAAGAAAGTTTGTTTTTAATAGATTCTTTCATTTCTTTAGTTAAGTAATTGTCGTTATTAAAGCTCTTGAATGAATTTTCTTGAATATACGAATCAATAAAATACATTTGAATTGAAAATAATCCTGCTAATTTCAAATAAGCTGAGTATAATTGTTGATATTTTGTATTTTTAAGCAATTCACATGAATGAAATATAACTTGTAATGCGATAAATAAATCGTACCTTCCATATTTAGAAAAAATAAATTCAATTGATGTTTTATTCCACTGTTTAATTAAACATTTATTAACTAGAAACTCTGCTAACAAGTCAATTCTATTAAGATTTTTTAGTATATTTAAATTAATATTATTATTTTCATTTCCATCTCTTGAATTATATATTTCAAATATTCTTATTGCTAGTATCATACTTAGAAGATTTTTAGGTAATACGTTATTGCTACCAATACAATCAGTATTAGTGATATTGTTTGAAATGCTATTGCCATAACTGTCATTACTGTTCTCAATTTTATATTCATTATCATCACCATTTTTTTCACCGTTAATATTACTAATATTAATATTTGAATCATCAAATTTACAAATATTACTATAATCGTTATCATATATATTTTGGAAAATTTTAATATTTTCAATAACATTATTTATTTGTGCGTAGCTTAGTTGACTGAATGAAAATAATTCTGGTATTTCTAAAATTATATTTGAAAATAATTGACAATCAAAGTCTGTATTTATCATTTTATTTAATAAAATATCAATATTATCAATTAAATTGGCCATATTAGTTTGATAATAATCATTACTTTCACACGTAAAAGAATTATAATCTATCATTGTTAAGTAATATAATACTAGATTAATATATATAGATTCTTTTATACTTGTAATTTCATTATTATTATATTCATTTAATCTTGAATTTATTTTTTCAATAACATAAATATGATTTAGTGATAATTTTGATATTTTATATAAAAATACGGTTATATTTTTTTCATTGGAAAAATTACGTATTATTTCAAATAATATATTAATAATTGAATCATCTAGTCTTTCAACATCTAAATAAATATTATTAGATGTAATAATTCTTATTGAATCCAACAAATCATCAAAGCCTATTGAATTTACTTCACCATTACAATTACTATTATTGTATTTCAAATTTAATTCAACAGACATAAATAAAACATTTTCAACAATACAAATTATACTTTCTGTAGAAAATAAGTTAATAATAAATTTAGATGTACCTGTTAAGTAACTTTCATCATTAAATAGGTCATTTGTATTAAAACTAAATGTATTGAATTCTGTGTTCAGTTCTGAGTTAACAATCAAATCTTTTGTATAATATTTAATATCATTTATAATTTTATCTAGATGTTTATATTTTTCTATTTGGTGTATATAATGAAATATCCTTATAAATGAAAATAATTTAATATTAAAATCTACTTCAGATACCTTTTTATTGTTATTTGATAATATAATATATTCATCCCAGAAATTTATTCTGCTTTTTTGTTTATCTATATCGTTATTATTAAAATTGTATAAAAATTTTGAACTCAAATTATCTATGAAATTGTTTATTTCGTCTTTATCTTCTTTAGACCATAAATATATAATTTTAGTTAACATTAGTGAAACATAATACTTTTCCATCAAAAAATCTATTATTTGGTTCCAAATATGTGAGTTTCTATTAATACTTACAATATTATTATTATTAGCTTCAATATAGCTGCCATTGTTTTTGTTAATACTACCGTAATTGTTTTCTGATTGAAAATTACTGTTATCAATGTTATTATCTTCATTACTATATAAATTCTTAAGTAGATTAAATTTTTTCTGAAATTTTCTATAAGAATGAACTAATTTATTTTTAAAACTTGGAATGAATCTAATACCCATTCTAAATGCTAAAATTAAGTCCACAAAATAATTAGTAATATTACTTATGCTTGACATAAGATGTTTAGCATCAACAGGAAAATCTGAAAAATTTATCTTATTAGGTAGTTGTAAATTAAAATTTTTATCGTTAGTATTTTGAAAATTAAAGTATCCAGATGGTGTGAATAATATTGAATTATTTCTTATCTTTAAAAATAAATTCTCATAATATTCCATACTAAATACATTATAATTAAACCTAATATCTACTATATTACATTTATTGTTATTCACGATATAAATTACGTGTTTTAACATATATTCAATTTTATTGCAATTACCACTATTATTAAAGTATACTTCCTTTTCATCCATGTTAATTGTATATAAAAATAACAATTTATAACACAAACAATGAATACAATCATAAATATAGTTTAAATCAAAATAAACTGGTAAGTAATTATCTGAATAGAGACCAATATTATTATTGTTAATTTGGTTTGATTCAAATAGTTTGTAAGAATCTGATAGAAAACTTAAGGATATTGATAGTAAAATAACTTGATCAATAATAGTAAGTAATCTCTCCTGTTTTTCTATTAAATACCAACAATAGATTGATATTTTTGAAAATATATATGGAGCTATGTATAATGATATTTTTTTAATTGAATCTGATAAATTTTTCAATAAATTCCAGTAATAATTGCTTAGATATTCATATCTAATTGAATTTGATTTAAATAAATGTGTAGAAATAAAACTATCTAATTCATTTGATACCAACTTTAGTGTTGAATCCTCTAATAGTGAAATTTTTTCACTATTGTATCCAATATTATTTAATAAAGTATTCGATGAAATTTCTAAATATTTAATAAGCAATCTATATCTGCCTGTATCGTATATTTCTTTAATAATTTCAATTTCTGTCATACATAACCACTTTTCTAAATCACTACAATTTAAATTATATTCATTAAAATCCAAATATAATAAATTTACTATATTTTTTTTATATAAATGATGCTTTAAATTAAATGTTTTGTTTAAATTATCATCTGAATTATATAAATATATGTCATATACAAAATTCCACAGTAACTCATGATTTTTTATTGAAATGTTTTTGTATATATATAATAACTCATTTTCATAATACAGTGTTATTAAGTTGTCACTTGGATTAAATAAATTAAACTTTTTGCTAATGTTATCGTTTTTAATTAATATATTTACCGTGTTTTTTAAAGCATGATTTATATCTAAATTTCTCAGACAACCCAATACGTTAAACATACTATAAATAATAGATTTTTCTCCATAAAACCAGTTTGATATTCTAGATAAAAATTTTCCTTCATTTAATATTGACATTAATTTCCATAATATTATTGTTAATTCATCCATACATAATATACTATTATTTTCAATATTATTTTTTAATATAAATTTAATGTATTCTTCATTTATTTTGTATTTTTTATTCATTATTTCTGAAATATTAGTTATTGAATTCAGCATTAAGTGTTCAATGTACTCATTTAACTTGTTATCATCATATTCTAAAACAACATTTAAATCATTATTAATATCAATATTATCATATTTAACATCTTTATTATTAATAATCATGAATTTAAAATCATTAATTACTTTCATTATGAATATTTGAAATATGCTTTTACATTCTTCAATTTTATTTGTATCATCATCAAACTTTATTTTATTAAAAAGAAATTCAATATTATATTCTGTATTATTTTTAAGTATAAATATAAGTGAATTTATGAACTCTATTATTATATATGAATTAATTGTATATGACGCTAAACATTTCAAATTAATATTAAGATTAAAATCTATAAATAAATTAAAATTCTCCTGAATTACCGAATAGTACATTAATAATTTAACACCGTTCATATCCATTAAACTATCAATAAACACATTTTTTATTGACCATTCGTAAAATTCATGTAACTTATCATATTCAACATTATTTTTTGATGTAAAATATATATTCCAATCCAATAGACTAATTATATATTCACTTTCTTTGTTGTTATATTCAAATTGATCATCATCACTATATTTATCATCATTATTCATCTTTAAAGCAATTTTTAAATGCTGCTTTAACACAGGATATTCCGATATATATTCATTAATTATATTTTCTACTGTCTCTTTCGGACATTTTTGAGAATCGCATTCTTGTAAAAACTGTACCCATTCACCTCTTCTTGCTAATTCATGTAATAATGTTAATGAGCGAGGTAAGTTATGTAATCTGCAAAACACAGCAACTAAATGCCATATCGGTGTACTCTCTAATAATTTTATATCACTATAATCATTATCAATAAAATCATCATTATTTGTACTATGAGTATCTTTATTAGAACTATTACGTATTGTTATATCACCTGTGTCCCATGCAGCTTCCTCTAGCATTTTTAATACTATAAATAATGAATTGGAATATTTTTGATTATCTTTAAACTCCAATTTACATTCATTATTGTCGAGATTGATTATATATGAATCTATTTGTGGTGGACCAAATTTAATAAATAAATTCCATATCTCATAAATTTTATCAGAGTTAACACTGTCAATTTCAATATTCATTTCACTATCATAATTTGGTTTTGAAAGTGAATCTCTAGGATGTATTTGATGATTATATATGCATCTCGCTACTCTTATATCAGTAGTTAGTAATTCAGTTGGAAGGTCCAACATTGATATAAATATGATGCTGCTAGTTACGACTATTTCCCTTGTAAAATTTCTTATTGATAAATTATATATTGCCTTGTATATATTTATTTTATCATTTGTATTTAAATTTGGAACACTAATACAAAAATTTTCGTCGTAATGGTTTATATTATTTGTATAGCACTTATACCTCATACACAATAATATATATGCCATAAAAGGTCTGCCTTTAGAAATATAGTTTAATATAGGTAAATTTAATTTGAAACCATTATCAATATCATAAATATCATACTTAAAATTCATTTTTAAATCATCATTCTTTTTAATCGATTCATACATTTTATGTGAAAAAAAATTTACAATCTCTTCAATATTATCTTTATTACATAATTTATGATATATTACTGGAAATAAATCAATTAAATCTATCAATGTCTTAGATTCTTTGTAAGTTGCCTTTATTATTTCAAAAATGTTAAATAAATTAGTATCTTCTATATTTGTTAGTTTTTCATTTAAGCATTCTTCTTCATCACCAATATATTTAAATTGATATTTAAGTAATTCTTTCAGTTTAGGAAAATATTTTTCTAAAAATAATTTATAATTTTTATTGTATATATCATTTTTGCAAAAATTTAATGAAAATATTATTGATAGTACATAATGTGGCCTCAATTTTAAATCATTATCATTGTGTTCATAATCATAAAAATTGTTTTCTGACAAATTCTTTTCTTCTAAAATATTATCGATGTTTTCATTATTACTTTCAGAACTAAATTCACTTATGACATCATAGTCATAAATCCTTGCATTATCTTCATCATCTTCAGTGCTAACACCATTATAGTAATTAACGAAATAATCAATTAAAATATTCAACATTGTTATTGGAGATTTTAATATAAATTTAAAATCAACACAAATACTTTTATCAATATTATTATTATTTAATAACAATTTATTATATAGTTCGTCACCTATGCTGTTTTTAAATTTAGTAAATGTATCTCTAAAAAACATTAGTACAATTTCTTCCTTTTTATTCATAAAAATATACAATATACTTAAGTAATCGTTAGTGTATTTATTTTGTTTTTCTTTTTTAAAAAATTTTAAAAATAGATTTAAATAATCTAATCCAGTTAAGTCATTTATCTCACATAAATAATATTTAAACAAACGTGGACCATGCTTTTCGTAACTAATACATTTGTTTATTATATGTTTAACATTATAATATTTATTCATTTCTATTTTATGTAGTTTGTTTTCCAATAAATCTGATTTAAGATAGTGAACTAATAATAATTTACTTGATATTAATGAATTTATAAATACTTCATTTATATATTTTGGATTACTATTAAAGTTTTCTCTTATTATGTCGTTTATTAGTTCATATGTATATGATCTTTTGACATTATAATTACTACGTAATATACTTAGTGTCTTACTCAAGTAATTCATAGCTTGTGGAATATTCATCCAATCAAAATGGGAAAATATAAATCCGAATAATGAATTATATATAATAGTTGTTATTTTTTTAAATATAGTCGTTTCTAAATCAAATTTATTATTCAACAATAATAACATATTACTATCATTTTCTTCTTTATTTATTTTTTTAATCATTAAATATAAATATGAATAAACGAATGCTTCATTGTATTTGCAAGGTGTTTGATATTTTCTTAATATTCTATTCCAAATATAACATATTTGTAAGTGTGTCTTTTCTATCATTATTCTTATAGCAACATCATATGGCCATAATGTTATAAAGTATAATGAATGATTTATATATCCATAATTATTAAAGTGATTATTCATTAAAGCTTTTCTCTCTCTATTTAATCTTAACCACGTCAAATCTCCCCTTTTTGAATTTTGATCATTTTGATTATTTGAATCTATACCTGATAAATATTTATCATTTTTTTTATCTATATTTGAAGACAAATCGTAATTATTGTTGTTTACTTCATCGTTTACATATGAATTTCTACTGTAATCCATGCATTCTTTCTTTTTATCAAAATATAATATTTTCTCTTCAATATCTAAACAATCTTCATCATTTTGGTCACAACAAAATTTACATATTGAGTTTTTTATATTTATTATCTTGTTATTACTTAGCTTAAGGTAATTATTTTCTTGTTCAGGCAAACTTTTAGCTAATATTCCATTAAAAGTATTATTCAATTCATTGTCGTGATTTTCATAATTAATGTTTTCATTATTAAAATAACTGCTAATATCTTTTTCTAGATTCAACTCATTATCTTGTATTTCTTTACAATTCAGACCACTCCATATATCAAGTGATTCCTTTGAAAAATGTGAATATAATAAACTTTTATCAATTTGAATATATTCTTTGTTATTAATGTAAAAATTAGTATTGTTACAAGTATTATTTATTTCATGAACATTTGATAGCTTTTTTAATATAACTTTTGATATTTTTAATATATATTTGTTATTTTCATATTTGTTTATCTCTAGTCCAGTATTTATTAATATACCATCTTTAAGTGTTTTCAATCCACCAAATGGATAAGTTAATGATTTACTTATGTGCTCATAAGAATAGTCCTCTTCATCACTATCTTCAATATTACTGTTTTCACTGTCTTTTTTATCTTCATTTTCGTTTAATATATGTATGTAATCTCTTAATATATCATATGGATAAGAATATGTTAAAAAAGATGTCCATATTCTATTTAACTCGACTTCGTAACAGGTATTAAAATAATAATTTTCTAATTGATTACTAAATTGTATTAGGTCATGATCATCATCATTCAAACAATTTATATGTTTTAAATGATTTATTATTTTTTTTCTTATGTCTCTCCTTAATGTATAATATAATATCAATTTTAAATATTCAGTTGTATTTTCACCTATTTGACGTAACATATGTATTCCAAGTGTTAATGAATTTGAATTTTGATTGCATATTAATTTATATACCTGATAAAGTATATTATTTCTAAAAGAGTTTAAATTATATGTTATATCTGTATTGTTTGACTTATACCACCAATTTATTAGAGTTGAATAATGTCCCTCTATAATTTCATCTCTTAGATATATATCTTTATCTGTTTTTAATTCACTAAAAATTAGATAATTTTCTTTTACTTGCATAACACTTTCATTTGTGTTATTACTATCTGAAATATCATTTTTTCTGCATAGCCTTTCCCTAAATAATGAAGAGTAATAAGAAAGGCTTTTTAATATACTATCACTATAATCATTACTATTATAAGTTCTGATGTTATCATTGATATAGTATTTTATTCTATTTAAACAAAAATTTAAAAATATTTCACAAGATTTAACAATAAATTCATCTGATAATTTTGAATTATTGTTTTCTAGTAACAAGAAGATCGCAAATTTTACTATTTTCAAGTCTAAAATTGAAGGAATGTTATTTAAAGAGCTCTTAACTATATCAATTTCACTGTTATTAATGCCAATATCCAATTGTATAATAGGGATTATACTTTCATCTATATTATTTAATAGACATATTCTCTTTATATTTTTAAAGTCTTGATATCTTATTGCTGAATATATTAAACCCAACAAACTCATTTTGTGAGAATATATTCCTATATAGGTTTTAAAATCTTTGTTCATAAAGTAACAATTCCAATTAATTTCATGAGATAATTTTAAACTCAAAATTGCGTATTTGTTTTTAATGTTAAATAAAAACATATCTTCCTCAAAATTAATGTTATTGTCAATTTTAGTAGCGACTTTATCAATATTATTAATAATTTGTAAACCGTAACAATCGTTGATATCAAAATAGAAGCTTAAATGATTGTTTATTATATTTTCATCTGATATTTGAATTAATACTGATTTAGAATTAATTACTATATCAACCAAGTAATTTCCCAAAAGTTTATTTTTGTCGTAAATGTTTTTAAAGAAAATGCCACTTAGTGTAAATTTGTATACTTTGATACATGGTAGGATAACATTATTTTTAATATTATCAGTAGTTTTTTCAATTACTGAAGCATATAAATCGAATAAATCAGAACCAATGTTTAGATTATTCAAGAATGTAATATAATCTTTGCTGCATTCTGTGTTAGTTTCAATGTATGATTTAATTGACTTTAAATATAAATCATTAAACAAACTTTCATATTCTAATAAAATTTCGTTATTATCATTATTAGATATTATATTTTTAATTGTATTTAATACTATCAATTGTATGTATTTGTTATTGTAATATTCCATAATTAACCAGTTTTTACAATAAAAATAAGACCAATTTATATTGCTATCAATTAACTTTAATATGTTTAAATATTCAGTTGAACCACCAGATAATTTTGAATCTAAGATTTTCATAAATTTATTTAATTTGAAGTTATTAAATGCGTGAGGATAAATTGTTAGATCTTTATATTCATTATCTAGTTGTACATGTGGTATACTCCCCGAACTAATTAATATATTCTTTCGTAAATAATCCTCAGGATCAAACATATCGGTTTTAATTATATCATTTTTATCATACAGTAATTTAATTGTATAATAACTACATATTAGTTTACTAAATAATCCATCTAAATCAATTTTCAATAACTTGACTGAGTTATTATCTATACATAATTCATTTAGATTGTCAATTAATACTATGATATTTGATAAACCGTTACAAAATGATATCTTAACTTTAGCGTTGAGTTTAGTGAAATATTTTTTAATATGTTCCTTTAAATCAAATCTTAAAAATCCTATTCCATCATAGTAATTCCATATCAATAACTCATATGTATCTATTGTTATACACAATAACCAATTATTTAAAGCTGCTGCACCTGAATAACGAATTAACGGTAAATTATTATCTTGTAGTAGAAATCTCCTCTTTGCATATAATGATTTACATCCATTAAAATCTAATGAAACAAAAAGTATGTTAGACATAAGTATTAAAAAACCATATTCATTCGAATTGTCAGTAAATATTCTTAAATTATTATGGGAGAAACAACTATCACACAATTTATTGTCTTTTTTATATAACAGCTTTCCATTAAAAAATGTGTTAAATATACTTTCTATATGTATCCTACAATATCTAATATCCATATTATCACTGAATTTATGTTTTAAATTATCTTTTGGTACACTGAAATTAATAGATATTGGTTCTCCATAAATATCATTATTATTTAGCTTGTTTTCTATTTCTAGTTTTATTATATTATATTCACTTTTTATTTCCAATTTATCTATATTTATAAATTGTATTATAGTCAAGTATTTTATATTTGAATTTTGTCTGCAACTACAACTTTCATTAATATTATTTGCATTTATATCTTGCTCTAATAAAACTAGTGTTGGTATGGTACATATTCCCATATTTTTATTATCTTTTATTGATGAATTTGACCATATTGCTTCTGTTACTATTGTATTATTTTCATTTTTAAAAATTATATCCAAATCAAGTTTTTCTAAATTAATACTATTTGTATTCAAAAAACTAGTATTTAAATCTCTTTTCTCTAAATCAACCCATACAGTTATTTCGCCACTTGTTGATAAATTTAGTAATAATTTTGAATTATGTGATAGTAACAACCTTCCATTACATAATGTATCGGATTTATCACCGTCAAATTCTTGCAGTAATACACCTGAAGAATCTTCCTTAAAAAACGAATTAAACAAATCTAACACATAACCCCTGCTACTATGAGTATCATTAACATTCGTATTATCATGACAATGCTCCATCATGTTTAGATTTATTCATTAATTAATTATTATTAAAGTAACATGTCATTACATTTGGTTTACGCGCCGAAGATACATCGATTATAGTATTTTAATCAAATTTATTGTGTGTAAAATTAAAGAATAAACATAATGATTTAATTCATAACTAATAGAATCAATAGGAAGTATTTAAACTCAGAATGTGATTTAAAATAAAGTTGTTTCATTTACAAATATTTATGTATAAAATATGAAAAAAAAAAAAAAATATATATATATATATATATATATAATAAATAAATATAAATTGATATTAAGAAAACATAAATTAAATATTTTTTTATTTAGATTTATTTTTAATAATACTATATTCGATTATATTTTAATTACTTTATTTAGTTTTTAATATTATCTTGCTCTTTTTTCTTTTTAAGAAAAATAATCTAGATAAGAAAAAACAAAATATGAATGAGAATAAAAAGCTAAATACAAATTGATTTATTTAATGTTCTTATTTTACAATATTGTTATAGCATAGTTAAATTATATTATATAAATTTTACGTAGATTTTAATATAATTTGTTTATATTTCAAAATCTGAATGAGTTCGAGTAAATTATTTTTTTTGTTTTAAAATAATATTTTTCACTGTTTAATTATAAACAAAGAAAACAATTACTAATTTATATATGTATCAGCAATTCCTATACAAATAAAAGATAAACTTACAAAAAAAAGAGGGAAAGAAAACGCTAATTTAATAATTAAAGTGTATTTTGTTTTTTATTTTTGTAGATTAACTTTATAAATCAAAATACAAAATTACTTAATTTTAATAAATTTATATTTTCCACTAGCGTTGTATTTTTTTTTCCTTGTTTAAATGATCATTAAAAAATCATAATTATTTTCTGCGCCAAGTACCGAACAAAGGCGCTTAAGTCAGGAGTGAATAAAAGTTAAAAAAAGACTCCTTAAACGTCAAACTAAATGGTTTTTCTCACTTTTATGTAATCTCATAAATATTTAAATAAAACAGAGAAACAAGGTCGTAAATATAAAAAGTAAATTTTACACTAAAAATTCTGAGGAATATTAATAGAAGAAATGAAATACAGCGATGAAGAGTTGTATATTTCAGATGAAGATGATGAAATTAATCGCATAGGAAATGTTCCTTTACACTGGTACGATGAATTTGATCACCAAGGATATACAATAGATGGTGAAAAGTTGAAGAAATACTTAAATAAATCAGGTAAGTCATTTAAGTTATAATTCAAAGCATAAATTAATTAATAACTCATTTATAGATTCAGAATTACAGAATCTGTTAACATCAACAGATCCAGATGCCTGGAGAACTATATATGATCAAAAAAATCAAACAACTGTAAGACTTACAGATGAAGATTTAGATATTATAAGACGTGTATCTTCTCAAAAGTATGCTAATCCTGAGTTTGATGCAGAAGCTTTTAATTATGAAAGTGATAATATTGAAGATAAATTATTTCCGGTAACAAATAGACCTATCCCAAAGCGTTTGTTTATACCATCAAAATGGGAGGCTAAAAAAATAACTCATTTAGTTAAGCTAATTAGACTTAAGATACTAAAACCAATTAAAAAATCTGAGCCAGAGGTTTATGATATTTGGGACGATTCTATATTAAACACAAATGTTGATGAAGTAACATCAAAGGGACCACCTCACATCCCTGCACCAAGAATGGAATTACCTACACACGAACATAGCTACAATCCTCCTGAAGAATATTTAGCCGATGAAAATGAAATTAATAAATTGAAAAATGAATTAGGTGATGATGCATTTTTACCTCATAAATATGATAGTTTGAGAAAAGTACCTGCATATAATAAACTTATAAAAGAAAGATTTGATAGATGCTTAGATCTATATTTATGTCCGAGAGCAATAAAAATGAGAATGAATGTTGATCCAGAAAGCATATTGCCACCACCAATAGATACCAATAACTTAAAGCCATATCCGACAGCTATTAGGATGAGATATGAAATAGAAAATCAAAGTAATGATAATATCACTATATCTGTATCTTTAAATGGCTTGTGGCTTTCTGTAGGATTTGGAAATATAATAACTATATACGAAGTTTCAACTTCAAGAATAGTATTTAAATTTGACATAAGTGAATTATTCAAAGATTCAGGATTTTCATCTATGTTAAACAATAAAATAACAGTATTATCATTTCACCCTTATTTACCAATATTATCATGTGGATATGATGAATATTTACTTATATTTGTATTGAAACTTCCAAATATGATAATACTAAATGAGTATGAATTGTCAACAAATGATGAATCCGAAACAGATAACTTTAACAATTCTGAAAGAAAATATAATAATGATCCACAAAATGATTATGAACACTCATGTAATTTATTCACTGATGTTAATATATTTGATGGTAAATTAAATGAAGTTACTTTACTTTCCTGGAATCAAATTAAGATAGATTATTCAAAGCATAATTCAATTTTTAAAACCGTAAATAATTTAGTTTTAATCAAACACCAATCTACCATTAAAAGTTTATCATGGCACAATAAAGGTGGGTACCTAGCTGTTGTTTCACCAAGGTCTATCTCACCATCTCAAAGAGTAATTATACACTCAATAAATAGATGTTCATCAATTACTGCATTTAAAAAACTTAATGGAATGGTTAAGTCTGTGCAATTTCATAATGTTAATCCATGGCTTGTAGTTGCTACTCAAAAATGCGTAAGAATTATAGACTTAACTAGTAGCAAAACAGGGAATAGTAAACTCGGTAATCAGAACACAAACAAAAAACTTGTTAAAAAATTAATAGGATTTGAGGATCCAACATGTATATCCATAGACTCGACAGGTAAACATATTTTTGTAGGTCAATCTAATGGAAGAATTGCATGGTACGACTTAGATCTTTCTAATACACCATATAGATTACTTAGATATAGCGATTCATCTATCAAACAAATTCAATTTCACTTAAATAAGTCAATGCTATTTACATCTAATAAAAATGGTAATATTAATGTATTTTATTCTAAAATGCCTAATGATATTATGAGTGAGCCTACTTTTATTCCTTTAAAGTTAATTAAAGAGGAGTTTTCAATTATAACATCTTCTGTCTGGCATTCTAAACAACCTTGGATATTCTCAGCAGGTATTAATAAACAAGGGAAATCTTCTTTAGTCTTGTGGGGATAAACTTTAATTATACTTTTGTAAAAGTTTAGCCACTAAATGAACATTAAAAAAGACTTTATTTTTAATTGATTATATTTTGCTTTGTCTAATATTAAAATGGTGTGATTTTCTAAATACAATTAATATTTTTATACTATGTTATTTAATTATTTGCTAGAATTAAATGATTTCTTTTCATGCAAAATTATTTTCATAAATAAATTACGAGTTAATAAACAATAAATGGGCGCTGATATGTTTTTAATACCACATAAATTTGAAATATAATCAGAATAGAGAAGTAGAATATAAGTTAACAATTTAAAATTAAAAAAAAAACTTGAATTGATGATAAATATATGTATTTTTAGATTTAATTGTTATTTTAATGAAGGGAAGTAAAATTATTTAATGTTAAATAATGACAAATATAGAGTTTTCTTCAGAATGGTTTTCAATAGAAAATATAGATAATGAAAGCTTAAATATAAATGATCTAAAGGAATCAGATTGGTTCAATATTGATGCAGATAACAAAGTTAAAAATGAAGATAACAATTTAATCAATGAGGGATTTAATTTTAATTCAGTAACTTGGAGTTTAACTATTCGTTTTAAGTCTGTATCACTACAAAATCCTGCAACATTAGTATTTACAGTACCTAATTGGTACAAAATAATTAAAGGACCTAACGACATTCATCCATCTAAATGTCCAAAAACAAATCCTCCTGTTCCTTGTAGAAGATCAATAACATCTTTCAAAAATTTAGAAATAGAAATTAATTCAAAAATTGTGTGTTCATGGAAGGATATTTTTGATAGATTAAATATAGAACCACTTCAAATAGAAGTATATGAATTTAGTCCATTTGGTGAAAAAAAAATCCATTCTGTTGGTTTCGTTAATTTGAAACATATACTTATACAGCCAGAAGAGACTAAGCCAGAAATAATAAATTCTTATGTTTATGGTCAAAACTCGTATAGAATATGGCCAACAAGAGTATTACTATATAAAAAAATTGATAAAGGTATGGATAATAATAATAATAATAATAATAATATTGATTATAAAACCAATATTGATAGTTTTGATGATAATATAGATGACAATTCAATTAAAGGGGAGAGCGATAATAGTGAAGGTATTCCAATGGGATTAATTGAGATAGATATCATTCTTGAAGATTGCAAAAAGCAACCTATTTCTGAGAGTAGCGTTATTTCAAAAAAAATAAATAAAAATATTAATAATGAATGTAATAACTCAAATACAAGAAGAAGGTTAATTACTAATAATTCACCAAAATCAGAACAAAGAAACAAATTAAAATCTGCAAGCCCACCTTCATTAAGTAAAAATAAGAATTATTCTCCGGTTAAATATGAAATTCAGCCTCAAATTATGGAAGACGAACTAGAATTACCATTTTCTGAAAATAAAACTTTAAACTATAATGAAAATATGTCAGTTTTTGACTCGGAATATATTAGTTTTAACAAAATAAGTGAATTTAGACCCAAATTGGATTTATTTAATCCTGGATATGACAATTTATCTAAAAATATATTAGATTCAATTAAGAAAGAGATAAAACTAAATGACGATATTGACTTGTCTGTTTTTTATAATTCAGATCAAGAAGCAGAGGACGCTGTTAGAATTTTGAATAAGTGGAAATTAGTTGAAAAAGAAAGATTTATTGAACATTTAAGAAAGTTGGAGGATGAATTTAGGAAAATAATAATATCAAGGCAGGAGATTATAATGAAAGATTTTATTGAAAATATAAACAACAAAGCAAAAAAAATAGGTAGATTAGAGAATCTTATTACTGAAAAAATATTCAAGTTAAAAAATAAAGAAAATTCAGTAGATAATATGAATAATGAGAATAACAGAAAAATGCAATTGTTGCAATATGAACATAGAAAGAAATTAGAATCACAACAAAATTGTTATATCGCTAAATTAGAAATTGAGAAAAATAAAATAAAGTTAATGGAATCAGAAAAAAACAAATGGATTAAAAAATATAACGATTTAGAAAATAACTTGAATAAAGTGTTCATAGAGTTACAAAATTTAAAAAATAGTAAAAAAACAGAATTACATTATAAGAGTCAATTGTCGCATAAAGATGAAATTATAAAATTTAAAGATACTCAAATAAATCAATTAAAAGATACTGTTGAACTTTTAAAAGCATCAAGGGATCACATTAAAAAGAATTTTGAGAGATTAATTTCATCTTTTGGTTTAGCCAACAATTGTGCAGATATTGATAATAACAATAATAATATAGATTCTACTAATTGTAACATTGATTCACTTATTGAATCTGGTATTTATAGTGAAAATGATGAATTTATTAAATATTTAAGGAATAATTAAATTTTTAATTTAAATTGATATTTATAATTTATAAATAAATTATATATATATATATTTAATAATTATTATTTTTATTCTTATTTTCTTTAATATTTATATTTTCTTTTTTCAAATAAATATTGCTTTTATTCTCTAATTTAATTTATTATTTTTTTATGCATGCATGAGTACATGCAGTTTATTGATATTTAACTTATAATATTCTATTATAGGTACCGAATACCAATGAATTTTGTTCTTGATTCTTTTTAATAACTTTTGATATACTTCATATTAATAATAAATTAAAATAATTGTTCTCTCCATATTACTGCAGTAAATAAAATTAATGCTAGTATATTATTTGATGTAAAGGATTTTATTAAAAAAATTTAATGAAAAAGAAAAGAAAAAAATTAAAAATATTATTATTAAATTAAAGTCGAATGAATAAAAGGATAAATATATTTAATATAATATTATATTCACTATTTTTCTTCGTTAACTGCGATAGTTTAGTAAGAGTGAATAATATTGGTGTTACATCAGATAAAAAAGGATTTAATTTAGATGAAAAAATCAATGAAATAATAAACAAGGTAAGTGTATTTTCTAAGTTATTTGCTATTGTTATTAAAAATAATATTATATATGAATAATTAAAAATTTCAGGTAAAAATATTAAAAGAAGTGAATTCAGGGATAATAGATAATAGATTAATACTAGTTTATTCGAACAATGTAGACAATAATGAATTAGTAACAAAACTAAGACATAGAATTAAAAACTTATTTAAAAATCTTTTTAATGGAATAAACCCGATGGATTATGATAAATTTAGGTATAAAAATAATTTTGAAGGAATAAACAATAATGTGTTAAGATATTTAAGGAATTTAAAAATGGACATAATAGAAACAAAAGACAGTAATCAATTAATTAACTTTTTAAAAACAATAAGAGAACAATTAATTCAATTTGAAAACTCAATTCAAGTAAGTTCAATAATATTATTATAATGTATATTTATACATATGTATATTAACTAATATTAGGGCGTATATCTGGATGAATATATAGGTTTCGAGGAAAAAAGTACAAATGAATTTATAAATTCAAATGACAATTTCTATTTAAACACTTTTTCAAAAAGAATAAATGATAATATTAATAAAAATAATTATTTTGATGACATTAATGATGAGTACTATTACTCATCCTTATATAGTAAACAATGGTTTCATAATGATTCAAAATACGGTATCAATTCTGCGAAAATGTGGAAAATGATATCGGAGTTAAAAAATAAAGGAACGGGTAATATAGTTATTGCAGTTTTTGATTCAGGAATAGATTTTGAGCATCCTGATTTAAAAGGAAAAATATGGAGGAACTTTGGCGAATATAATTGTAACGATGGAATAGATGATGATATGAATGGTTATATAGATGACTGTTATGGATGGGTAAGTTAATAATGAAAATTACTCTTTATAAAATTTAACTTTGTTATTATTAAATGTAGAATTTTGTGAATAATAATAAAATTCCTGTAGATGATAATGGACATGGCACTCATGTATCTGGTATAATATCAGGAATACCTAACAGCGTTGTCGGAATATCAGGAATATGTTGGTATTGTCAAATAATGGTTCTTAAAGTATTGGATTCAAGAATAAGGGGATTATTATCTGGATTTGTTCAAGCTATTGACTACGCCTTAGATAAGGGTGTAAGAGTATCTAATCACAGTTATGGAAGTAGAAGGTATGTTGAAATATACAGTTAATAATAGATTTTAATTGAGAATTTAATAAATTATAATTTTATTTTAATAATATCAGCAAAAACATTGAATTGTTGAGATTGGCAATTAATAGAAGTGAAGAACAAGGAATGTTAGTCATAGTTGCGTCCGGTAATTTTGAAAATGAGAGGAATAACGATATAGTTCCGACTTATCCTTCATCATTTAAGTAAGTAGTCAATAAATAAAGAATTATCTCTTACTTTTTTTTTTTTATTAATTAAACATTTAAATAAAATTAAACTACGTTCAATTTTAACAATTAAAGATCAGACAACATTATTTCAGTTACTTCTATTACAAGGTAAGCTAATCTCTCTTTAAACTTTTTTAACATAAATTAATAATTTAGTAATGGAGAATTAATGGAAAGAGCAACATATGGTAAAAGATCTGTTCATGTTGGAGCACCTGGAGTAAATATATGTTCAACATATTTAAATGGGGGTACGTTTAATTTAAATATGTATAAATTTTTTGTTTTTCTTTTTAATTAATTTTTATTTAATCTACAGAATATAGATGCATGGATGGAAGTTCATTCTCCGCTCCCATTGTAACGGGAATTGTTGGTGTTCTGTTATCGCTTTACCCAAATATATCGATTTATCTGCTAAAGGATTGCATACTAAAAGGTGTTACTAAAATAAAGGGATTACCTGGTAAGTTAAAATTAAATAAATAAAAAAAAATAAATAAATAAAGGTGTTAGTAACGAATTTAAAATAAATTGAATAAAAAAAAATAATAAATAAAAAAATATTGCCTCAAAATCTAAACACCTTTTATAATAAAAAATGAATAATACCAAAGAAAAAACACATTACTTAATAAAAATTTAAATATTAAATTTCATAAATTAACTTTTTTTAAATGACATTCAAAAATTAATTAGTTATGACAGAAGGTACAGTAAATGCGTATAACTCACTTGAAATTTGCCGAGTATTATTCAACAAAAATATACCAAAGAGTCATTTTCTTACCGCCTAGAAAACAAGTCATTTAATAATAAAAGAATAAAATAACGAAATTTAAACTTTAAAAGAAACGGGGATAATAGTAATATTGTTTTAAATATTTGATTAGTTGTTCAGTTGAATATATATTTAAATTCTATTCTGTTATAATTACTTATTTTGTTAATAATACATTGGATTGGTATTTTGAAATATATAATACAAGGTTTTATATATATATATATATATATATATATATATAATTTGTATAGATTAATACTAATGATAATCTTTTTAAAAAAATTTAACATATGAAATAACAGGGAGAGATGAAAGATCATGTGAGAGAAAGGTTAATGATAAGACTTGGGATAGGAAGAGAAATAGCATTCGGAAATTCAATATATCCAGTTGTAAATGATGAATATATAAAGGATGATTCTGAATTTGATTCTGAATTTTCAATGAAACTATTAGATTTATCACAAAGTGATTCATATAGATTAAAATACTTAAGAAGATTAAGCTACTTAAAAGTATGGGTACCTTCAATTTATAGACCACCTAAGCATCAAACAGCAATTATTTTTGACTGGGACGATACATTAATATGTACCTCATATTTGAGTTCAATTATTGAAAGAGTTAGTAAAGAGGAAATAAGTAAATATAATACATTTGATGACCTGAATGCCTCTGCAAAAGGAAAACTGGAAGATTCTATATTAAACAAAAATAATAATAGTGACCATCATGTTAAGTCATTATATATAAGCGATAATATAAGAAATATACTAAATATAACGCAAAAATGTGTATTAGAGATATTAAATAAAGCATTAAAAATAGGTTATGTGTTTTTAATCACAAATGCTTCTGAAGATTGGATCAATTACTCGGCAAATGTTTATATGCCTGATATTGTCAATGTTTTGAGCAGTCTAACAGTAATATCAGCAAGATCTAAGTATGAGCAAAAATATCCAGGTGATTATCATAAATGGAAATTAAATGCTTTTTTAGAGATACATAAAAAGCTTAATTCTGAAACAATTACTAATTTAATATCAATAGGTGATTCTATTATAGAGATGGAAGCGGTACATATACTAGGAAGAGAATTTTCCGAATCTCTTGTTAAAACTGTTAAATTGAAAGAAACACCAACTCCTGACGAATTGTATAAGCAGCTATCTTTAATAAACAGTAATTTTGAAAACATTTGTTTAAATGCAAGAAATTTAAGGATTGTATTAGAAAAGAAAGCTTTGTAGATTCGTATTAATTAGTATTTTAAAATATTTGAAACCAAATATTGTATATATGAATACGAATTTATATTAATGTAAACAAAAGGTATGTTATTATATTATTGTTGTTAAAAATCAAAATTAACAATATATAATAACAATTTATATTATATAGATGCTAGTAAAATTAAGGGGTGAAAAAAAACTTAATATAAATTATATGTGATTATTTTATAATATATAATTACTTATTCTTTTACTTTGAATTAAAATGTGGGAAAAAACTTGTCAACTCAGGTTCATTTTCTGACTCTCCAGAAGATGATGAGGATTCCCATTGTTGAGATATTTGTAAATTTCCACAAGACGAAATATCGTCGTCTTCATCCTCACTATCTGAAGGCGAATTAAACGCTCTTCCAGAAGAAAAGAATCGTTTTGAAGAAAGTTTTGGTTTTTTCTTATTTAGTAAAATATTATTATTTGACACAATTTTAGACTGTCTAACTCCTTTACCTTTTCTATTGTTTATATGTTTAGATGAAGATTCATCTAAAATAGGAATATTTAATTTAAGTTTACACCATTTAATCATCTCTCTGAAAATACCTGGAGGTGTTTTTTGGTCATCCAGTTCAACTTCACCTGTATTTACCTCTTTCCAGTGCGCTGTAGATAAGAAGGAATTAAATAGTTCTACATGATCGTTCTGCGAAAGTTTTCCCAATAATGATTGGAATTCTCGTCTCTCAGATTCACTGATAATATCATTGATTGAATTGTATGATCCAAAACTACTACTACTAGCACCTTTTTTGCCACTTTTATTATTAGGTTTACTAAAGTTATTTTGTTGGTTTGTTCTCTTGTTTTTGTTACCAGAAAAAAAGTCGACATCAATACCACTCATTTCAGTTCCACCATTATTTAAGTAAAACTCTTTATTATATCTCTCTTCATAAATAGAATTATTTTTTCCACTATTATTAGTTTTCTTAAACGGTGGTCCATCTGTATTAACGTTATCAGTGTTTCTGCCACCTTTCATTTTTCCTGGAAATGTCAAATAAAAGTCGTCTTTTAATGGTTCATTTAATAGTTTTAAATTAAAATTCAAACAGGCATCGATAGTTTTAGTCCAAAGTATTCCACCTGGTTCTACAGAACGAAAAGCACAAATCCAAACTGAATATATATCACTAAATACACTTGATGCATTTATATACTCATTGTTTTCAAGTTTTTTAATAATTTTATTAAAAGATATTGGTTTTATTGGACTACAGTTCTTTAAATATTCAAAATATATATTTGCATTAATAAATAATTCTTCAATTTTTTTATTATAGTCAAATTCATATTTATCATTATTTTTAGAGTCAAGATCATTCTCTAGACTTTGACCTTTTAAGTATAAACCAAAATTGCCAATATTTACGTTATGAACATAAGGTTTAAATATTTCTTGTTGTGATAACATTTTCAATATTCTATGAAATCTTTTTGCCCAATCTGGCATTTTCTTTAAAAGATCATCTATAATTCTTCTACTTCCAACAACATTTTGCAAATTTTTTTGTTTTGTCTCTGATCTTGATTCTAATATACTCATTCCATCTTCCAACAATGCCTTTAATTCTCTTGAGTATGAAGGACGAGAACTACGTGATTTTCTTTTTTCATTCTCATTTTTAATCTCTAATCCCCCAACAAAACTCCTGCATACATTACTCTGTGATTTATTTTTTGAATTTTTCTTGTTATTGTAATCATTTATTGGCTCTGGAGATAGTTCAAATCCATAATAGTAAGAATTATCAATAAGATACTGTTGTACTCTCTTTAACTCAGCTAAACTCAAAATCAATTCTCCTCTAACTCCTGTATTGCCATTTTTATCTGCAGATAAACCTAAATCTACGTTCATATACACTTCTCGTCGATACTAATAATACAATACAGATACTAACAATACAATATATCTGTATTTCAAACTTTTAAATAAGAAATAATAAGCTCGTTGGCGCTGGCGGGTCTGTATGTGTATACAATTGCCAATTTTCTGATAATGGTATAATTGCATTGGTACCATTTGCAATCTACTTACAATACTGCTCTTAAAATAGTGAAACAGATAAATATATAGTCTTAATTTTAAACTCTGTTTCAAGCTTTTCGCTTTTTGTATTCAAAAATTCATTTGTAGAAGGGGGTTGTTATTAAAAAGTTCAATTTTATGGTAAAAATCAGAATTATTTCAAAAGAGATTACTAAGTATATAGAAAAAGAATTATACTCTATGTAAGCTGCTCACCTCTATATATATATATATATATATATTTATTTATTTATTTACAATACTAGCAATAACGCCCAATATAAGGAGTCCTTGTTTTGTAATTTCTCTCGATTTTAGGAAATTATAATACAAAGTTATTTTATCATATTTGTAGTGCTTATATATTCAAATATTTTAGTTTCATTTGTATTTACATTTTCTGTTTGTTTTTTGTAACTTTTTAATAACTTATTTTAAAAGCTATCGTTATTATCAGTTTTTATTTTTAAATTAATACTCCTTATTAGCAGTGTTTAAAAACCTTTGTTTTTGTTTGTGTCTATACTTTGATCTACTATTTAAATATAAAGAACCGTCTATTTGTGGGTAATCAAAGTAATTTAATGTAACTTTTTTATCTTCGAAAGATAATCTTGAATTGTTATTTTTTTTGTAGTGTTTGTTTCTTTCACTGTAATGACAAAAATTATTAATGTTTCTATATGATTTTTGATTATAACCATTGTAATTACAACTAATATCATCTTTGTTTCTATTCCTATTATTTATCATTTTCCAGTAATTTTCACCTTTAATAAAACCACTATTGTTATATTCAGAACAGTAAATATATTTTGATTGCTTTTCACCTACTTGATTATACCTTCCATTATTAATAAGCCATTTAATAGCTAAAGATTGTCGCTCCTTCATCCAACCAAATATATTACTGATCAATAAATGATTAGATATATTTAAGTTATTAACAGTATCATCATTACTTTTATTATAGCTGTTTTTATTTCTAAATTTATCAACATTATTTTCTATAGTTGAAGTAGATGATATATTTTTATCATTGTTATTTTTTATTTTTTCAATGTTAATACCAAACTTGAATTCACTTTTATTTGTTGTTGAATTTACATCTGTTAGTTTATTTTTGTAGTAATCCTTTCTAATATATCGAATTTTACTGTTGCTATTATTGTTATTATGATGATTATTATTAATAATATTTATAGTTTGAAAACAGTTATTTCTAGTTTCAGCATTGAAACTGGCTTTTTTTTTCTGTTTGTAATACTTATTTTTGTCACTCTCTGCTGTAAAATTTGAAGTTGACGTTGTATGATCTTGAATATTATTTTTATTTCTAAAATATAAATCTACTTTAGAGGATTTAATATTTGATTTATGTTGATTATTTTGAACATCTGTAAAATTAACTTCGTTATTTTTTTTTTTTGTTACATTATCTCTAGTTTTATTTCTAAATAAATCACCACTACTAAAATTATCATTAATTTCCTTTGTCTTTATATTTTTTTCACTTATTCTTAATCCTTTTGTCTTATTATCATCACTTTTTATCATATTTTTTTTCTTTTCTTTTACAGTTTCTACAAATCCTGATGTATTTTTATTTTTGATTTCACAAACTTTTATTTCATTATTAAATAAATTCTTATTTGTTTTTTCTTCTGTTTCTATATTATTGTTCATTAGTATATTATTTATTCGTTTTTTATTCTTTAATTTACTCTTTAGATGTTATAGTCTAAATCTTTGAATCATTATTATGTAAATCTGAAGTTGTATCAATACAATTATTTAAATCCACCAGAATATATTCTTTTTTGTGCCTTCAAAATAATATATATGCTTATAATGATATCCTATTCTGTATTTACATTCAGGTTCATATATTTAGCTTTCAAAAATATTATTTACATTTCTTGTATTACTGTTTTTATTTTTTATAACACTCGTCATTACATTAAAAGAAGAAAAATTACCTCAAACTAATAAATATATATTAACATTAGTGAATATTTAATATTTGCACCCCCCCACTTATTAGTATTTTACTATTTTCTATATAATCTTATTTTATTAAGGTACCGGATACCTTTTATATAATTTAAATATTAAATTTTTAAATGTAAACTGCTTTGTTGAATTTACCGCTAATATTGGATCTTTAAAAAAAGTGCAAGCAAAAAATACATATGTATTACTGAGGCTTGGATTTTACTGTTAATTTCCTCCTTAAATAATGTAGCTAATTCAACTAATACACAATATAAATGCCAACATACAATCGTAAATTTCTCTATAACATCATTATTTGAATAATACATGAACGTTTAGGTAGTTTTTTTTAATCTCGAAAACGATTTTAACTTAAATTAAAATAAATCTAAATTAAATATTAATAAAATGTTGAAATTTCACTACTTTAATAATTTATTTATTTGTGTAAAAAACTTATTTTAAAATATAGATAGATAAATTAGTTATATATCTCTATTTACAAAAAAAAAAATATAAGCGTACATAAATTCAGTGAACTTATAGTTTAAAAGTAAAAATTAAATAATAATACTATTTAAATATTAATTCATTATTTAAAATGTTAAAATTAAAGATACGAATATTGTGAATGTAGTAAACTAAATTATTATAGTACAATTACTAAACAAAATTAAATAGTTTAATATATATGTCAATGAATATGAAAATGAATATGTTAGATTTACCAACAGAAATTTTAGTTGGGTTATGTTATTATTTAGAGCCAAATGAAACAATAAGTTTAAGTTTGGTGAACAATTCAACTTACTTACTAATTCACAATAACCCAATAATATGGAGATTCTACTGTCACAAGTATGGCTTTGTGCAGTTTAAGAGTGATGGAATGTGGTGCCATAATGAATTTAAATTATGCAAAACTGAGAATAAAACAAATAATAGAATAAACAATTATGCAGAAAAGAATCAATTAAGAATAAAAAGATCATTTACTCCAAAGGAGGAAGTTGAAGCATACCGTATAGAATTTGGAAATGATGATACATACTTAAGAATATTAGAATATGATTGGTGGAAAAAAGATGATCATAATAATGACAAAAATGGAGGAATAAAATTAGATTTTGTGCAAAACATAGTTAAGGGTAAGAAATTAGTGTATGAATGGTCAAAAAATGAACTGATTGATACAAATATAGACATATCATTTGCAACAGAATTAGTAAATTGGAGACTTGTATTTTACATGAATATATTGAATGAGGATAGTAACAATACATTTTGGCTTAGAGTAGGTAACAGCATTGATATAATGACACCTATAACTACAGTTAAAATAGATCCAAAAATATACAAAGATATGGACGAATCAATATCAGAAAAGGTATGCGAACTTGCAAGAAAAATAAAATACTTATCTACTCTACATACATGTCGTCATTTTATACGTTTACCATGTCCAATGAGAATAAGAGAAATAATAGTAGGTGGGAGAATTGGTAACATAATAACATCAGAACCAAATTCACAGGGAAGATATTTATTGGAGTTACCTATAGAATTAGTGCATTGTATAGATGAATATGATGACCTATTAATTCATAATTATAACTTTATGAATAAAGAAACAAACAGCAATGAAGAAGTTATTTTAAGTAAAAATAAATTACAATTACCTGCTAATATATTTAATAATAAAAGGTCAATGGATGATGGACATTTGAATAATTTAATTTATAGTAAAAAAAGAGAAAATGTAATAGACAATTTAAATTCAATGAATATACTAAAGTCAGGAAGTGAATGTAGAGAAAAGGAAAGAAAAATTAATTTAAAGTTAAATTATAATTTATACAAAAAAATATCTCTTACTAATGCTTTTATTTCATTTGCCTCAAGTGCAAACTGGAAAACATCATTAACACCAAGATCAGTTTCTGTATTTAAACAAATAACTACAGTTAATTCAGATAGAAAAAATGGTAAAGATAAGGATTTATTCATTGAATTACTAATGAGCGAACAGAAAAAAAGAGACAATAGCAAAAAAAATGATATTGATTCATATATAACTAATATATATTCAAATAATTACAGAACACACAGTCCAATAAATTGTACTACGCCATGTTCAGTTATAAACAGAACATGCAATATTGAGTTTCATAATATAAAAGAGTACTTTGATATGTTATCTTCAAACTCAATAATATTTAACATGTTTGCTACAAGTATAAATCTTCAGTATTCATGCTCAGAATCAGGGCAAAATGTGTATTGTTGGTGTGAATATCCAAAAAGTCTTGTTGGCTGCACTTGGAAATACAATCCAGTTAAGTCTGATATAAATGAAATTAAGAGCATGATGTTAAATTTAAGAAAAAAGAATGAAAATAGTCAAAAAAACAATGAAATAATTAATGAAATTAATAAATTTAGTAACAAAAATCATTTAAATGCTGAAAGTAAAGAATCATTGGAAATAATGATTAAAGTGAATGATATTTCTGGTAATGAAATATGGAGAAAATATCTAAATACAAGCAAATCGACTAATCAGAAAAGTTTTATTGCACTTAAAAGAGATGGATCTTGTTTAGTTGACTTAATTTCATCAGTAATGAATCATATTAGCGATTGTTACATGGATGACAGTTTTTATCCAATATTCATATTAAGGGGATTTGGTTGGATACCTCAAAATGATAGAGATCAAAATAATTCTAAAGTAGAAGAAGCAATTAAAAAAATATTTATTACTATGAAGAACTTAAAAGGCAATAATCTCATTAAGTTAATAAAAAATAACATACAAGAACTAATGTCAAATTTAAGCGAAAATTATTCATTTGTAAATGGAGAATTGATTCATGTAATGGTGAAAGATTACTCTGTTGATATTATAAGTTCAGAATTAAAAGATCAAATAAAAAATATAGGTGATATTGTTATACCTGTTTGTTGGACATTAGATGGAAAGAATGTTAATAAAATAGGGATATTACCATATGATGAAAAAATGACGTTTAATCAAGAAGATGAAGCTGATATTCAAAAATTGTCTTCATTCTCAACTTTGTCAACATTAGCCTCTTTTGACGATATCAATTTTATATCAAAACAAAAATTTAGCAGATGTAAGGTAATTATCATTAAAAGAGAGGTAAATAGATTTGACAACAGCATAGAGGAACAAATAATTGATGAGATGAAAGAATTTAACATTAAAAATTTATTAAATTTAATAAATGAGTTATTTAACTGTTGTTCATTAAATATTAAGCAGAGTTACCAAAATAACAATAAATTTTTTAATTTTAATAATTGTCAAGTATCTCACTTAAACACACTTGTTGTTAATGGTAGTTCAGAGTTGCATAAAACGTTTTATAAAGATAATAATAAGTTATGTGAATTAAATGCTGAAGAAAATGAGATTATCAACGATAAACAAAGTTGTGATAATAGCAATTCATTTGATAATTGCGTTAAAATTTCGATATTAAATAGTTCTGAGGATACTAGACAATTTGAATTTAACTCAAAGCGATCTGATTTGATTTTAGTTGGAACCTCTTTTGGTAAAGTTAGATTAATTGATAGATACAGAGACATAGTAGTTGGGGAAGAAGGTGAGTTATATAATTGATGCATTTAATTTATAAATAAGTAATTACAATGTGTAATTAGCACATAAGGCTATTTTATACATTTAAATTAAATGTACAATAAAATTAACATAAAATTCATTTAATAAAAATTACTATTTAATATATAGGTACATCTATAAGTCCGATTATAGGTTTAAGTTGGTTAAACAATCATCCGGAATTGTTTATAGCAGGTAGTTGTTTATTAGGATCAATATCAATATTAAGCATGAAAGAAAATCCTTTTTATATGGATGAATTAGCTGTTGGTAATAGTAATAATGAAATAAAAGATAATATTGTCGGTAGTATTTACTATGACAGTCACAATTATCATTATTGCAATAAAAGTAATAATACCAATGATATAACAAATGGAATAAACAGACAATACCCATATATAATTAAAATAGAGAAACAAACCAAAGCATTTCCTCAATTAAGTTCAATATCAGTAAATGCAACGGATGACTATTTCTTAACAAGTGGATTTGGTAAAGCTGTTGCATTATATAATGTATATTCTGGTTCATTTATAAAACTGCTTCCAGAAATGCATATGTCACATATAAATATAGTTAGATTTACAAATTATCATCCACATATATTTTCAACGGTATCTTTTGATTCAACATGTAAAATTTGGGATTTAAGACAAAAAATACAAGGAAATGATCCTGTAATTAAGTTTGAATTACCATGTATGGCTATAATGTCTTGTTTTACACCAAAAGATGATTTGAAAATGGTAGTTAGTGGAATAGATGACTACATGAAACAGTTAGATTTAAGATCTAAGGAAATTTGTCAACGTAATTTTAATATTCCGCAATTGGGAGATGAACATAGCTTTAGAAGATCATTATATAACTCTAACGGCAATGTTATTTATACCATTAATACAAAAGACAAATATATAAGAGGATACAGTTCAACGGACTATAGTTTATCATTTAGTTTCAACACTGATTATTTTACAGAATGTTACAATATTTCAGGAAAAAAAAACTTATCAAGTAATAATAGTGATATAAACGGATCAAAAATATACGCTTTTGGAGGCGATGACTGTATTTACAACAGTAATACAGAAGATATAAACAACGGCTTATCCTCATTTAATTCATCTATAAATCAAGAACAAACAAATTCTGGGGAAACAAATACAAATATACAAAATAATATAAATATGCAGTCAGTTAGAGGAAACCCTATTTTTGATGATATTTGTGGAATATTAGTTACGGGATCTGAAGAAACAGTATTTTCAAAACCAAAAATAGCATTAATAAAATTTAATAATAATGAAATTAGAAATATATGTTAGTTTGTCATTTTAATTTATGTTTATGTTCAAAATTTAATACACTAATATATGTATTTAATTCTGAATATGGATTTCTGTAATTATTCACTTGAATAGCCATTCTTGATGCTTGATAAACTTGCATTAACAAATTTTCAATAGCAATTTGAAAATAAGAATTAGAAATGGTGTCCTGAATATATTCTTGTATGAAAAGCCTTGAGACGAGTAATATATCTTGTTGATTAATTAAGTTATTATTTTTTAGCGGATTATACTCATTGTTGTATTTGATTATAAATTCAAGAGAATTATATGCTTTATTTAGTATATCTTCTGGGATATCAATAGTAAATATTATTTTTTCTTGGTTATTAAGTACAACATTCTTTTTGTATTCATTAGAAAAAATACTATGATCTTTACTTAGTTCGTTCTTATATTTAACTATGAAGTCAAAACAATCTTGATTTGATCTTATAATACAACTGATTGCATCTTGAATTACATTTCTAACTATATTAGTATGAGATAACAATAAATATGAACTTAATGGAGTTGATACATTAATATCATTTTCATTTTGTGATATATTTAATGGATCAAATGGAAAAAACTTGCTTGAGTGTTTTAGAAGTTCAACAAGTATATTTTTTATAATATTCAAGTGAAAATTTTCATTGTTTAGATTCAAATTTAATAAATTGTTATTGTAATGTTTCAAATATTTCTGTATAATATGCAATGCTTGTTCTAATATATTAGAATTAGGATAATTTAAAAATTCAGAAAGTAATTTAAAACAAGATGATAGTAATTTTTCACTTTTATAGAATATATTAGATATAATAATGTTTTTAGATTGATGTCTATTTATTTTGTTATTTACAACATCAAAGTTAATTTGTTGTTCCAAATTTTCACTTTTATTATTTGAAGCATTATTAATATGAACTTGAGTTTTAGAACCTGCAAAAAATTGATCTATTATTTTTAATACTTGTAGTGATATTTCACATATATCGTTATAGTGTGAAATGTATACAGTATTCAATATATTGTTATCTTTTAAATCTTCTGTAAGGCATTCAAATGGAGTATCTGTTTTAAATAATACTGAAAAAGGATCCTCTATAGAACATTTATTTTTTAAGTCATTTAAGGACGTTAGCAACATATATGACTGACATTTCATTAAATTGTTCCATTCAATATTTAATTTATTAATTATACTTGGGATAAAGTTTCTTGTAAATATATTTTCTAAAAATAACACAATTTTATAATCATTTTCAACACATTTTGGAATTAAGTTAGGAGAAAGTATTTTACACAAGCAATTTTTTACTATTGAATTTAATATATATATAGGTGTTGTTAATATAGGTTCAATTAATACTTTTATGAGCAAGTTAGTATATTTATCATCAAAGTAAAAACCGTTATATGTAATAAATTCAAAGTCACTTTTATCCTCATCATTTATTAAAATTTCATGACCTGTTCCCAATGTAAATATTGAGGCAATTATTTTTAATAATGTAATTCTTATGAATGAAGTTATTCTTCTGATTGTATTTATATTTTTATTAAAAATATAATTGTATGATATTATCTTCGATAATTTCTGTATTTTAATATCATTTAAATTTTTTGTATCGCTCCTATTTATCCATTCTTGATCAGATATTGTATTAAGTAAATATAAATAATTAACTGATTCATTATTACTTTTATCTATATTAAGTGAACTTAAAGTATTAAATATAGAAAAAAGGAAGCATATTGATTCAAATACAGTAATACTTATTTTTTCTAATGGATGCTTTAATATTAGTTTATTATTTATTTTGTCAATAAATCCACCAGAATATGCGTCTAAATAATTGTATGGTAAATTTATATTTACAAATAATGAATAAATTAAATGTAAAGAATTTTTAATTTGCAGTAGATTATTCCAATCTTTTTCGGAAATTTTCATGCAATCGTTAGTTTTTAAAATATCAATTAGAGAACCAAACATAAAATTCAAAAGTGGCTCATTAATTAAGTTATTAATTGATAAAATATTATCATTTTTATTATTATTGCAAATACCTAATATAAATTCTATAGATTTATTCGAAGCAATAAGTGAAAATTGAGATATTTCTGAATAGTTACATGTTGCATTTGTTACTGCTATTAAAACTGAAGTTAATATATTTCTTTCATCATTTGTTAATTCTTGTAAATTTAATGTTTCTTTTATTACGCATATTATTTCTGAAACATAACCTTTAAATAAATTTGAATTATTCAATAATAATTTTGAAAATAAATATCCTGATGCTTTTCTTAATTCTTTAATATCATTGTCATTCCCAGAATATGAAATATAATAAAGAAATGTCCTCAAATAATAATTAATATTTAAACATGAATTATTTGTAGAAAATAAATCTTTATACCAATTAATACAAATAATTGAATTTGACATTAATAACAGTTTTCTGTTTTCCAAACTAAAACCACATAATTGTATTAAATTTAAATTAAGTATACCATCTATAAGTTTATAAAATAAAATTAACCAGGTTTTTCCTTTTTTAATATTTGTCTCAGTTATCAATAAATCCATATAAGATGGTGAGTTTGAGAAGTATTTTGAATTGATATCATTATTTTCATAATATTTACTTAGATAGTTATAATCTTGGCTAGTGTGATAGTTTAAGCGTGATATTATTGATTCAATAAAAAAGAATATAGAATCTAGAATTATCAATTTTTTGCAATTACTTGAATTAATATCATTTAAATGTTTTTCGCATCTTTTGTTAAATGTCTGTGAACTTAACATATATGTTGAAATGTTTAAAATAGTTTCTACAAGTATGTTTAAAACAATGCCATATTCAAAATCAATTAATATATTTATTAAACTAATTATTCTGTTTTTTAATGCACCAAATAATTTATAAAAGCTTGAGTTATAGCCAGTAAATTGTTCTTTATAATTATTAACATAATCAATATTAATATTTTCTGTGTTAGTAACATTATATTGATCATATAAAGCAGAATATTTAGAAATAATATATGAATAGCAAAAATTTTGTGACGGAAAATGGGAAAATACATTCAATTTATCCGAGTTAAGCTTATTTAATGAATTGATTAACATATTTGATATAATAATGTTCCACTCATTCCATTCATTTGAGATGTAGTTTATATATGGATCGCCTATTCTGATTGATCTTGTGAATATTATTACAATAAGTATATTTATATTTAATTTTTCTATGTTGTTAATAATCAATTTACTATCTTTTGATATATTTTTTAACATAAATATTACTGATGAAACCGATAAATCACATATTAATATGTTTGGATGTAGTAATAATAAAGTACATGTATTCCACATATGCAAAATAGTGTCATGTTTATTACCGTAACTGTCAAATATTATATTATCTGGAAATTTAGTAATATAATTAAATGTTAATTCCGTTAAGTCTTTAAATAATTCAACTAGGTAAATCTGTTTTAAATAGTTGTCGTACTTTGGATTTTCTGACATTAATTGTGGATACAAGACAATATTTCTAACTAATTTTGAAATTCCAATTGAGAATCTATTTATATCACAATATTCTAAGTTACTAAAATAATTTCTTTTATTTTTTTTCAAATTGTACATAAGATGCTTCAATAAATCAATTATTTCCTCATCTATATCCATATTAATTTCACTTAATAATATATTTATTAGCAATTCATCTAATTTTAATTTAATTAAACTTGTTGAATCAATTATATTTGTTAAATTTTTAAGTGTATAAAAACAAAGTTTAGTTCTAGATACAATAAAAATCATGTTAATGTTAGAATTTATGGGGTTATTTGTTATTAGTTTGAATATTCCTTGAATATCATTACATAGTAAATACAATATTGGTTCGATTTCATCTCTTATCCCATGTATAACAGAAACCCTGATTTTTGAATTTAATTTTGAATTAGAATTCATTAAAAAAGTATCAACTATTTCATTTATAATCCCAAATATAAGTCTAGTTAATTTATCAACCTTAATATCTAAATTATTTTCATTTTTTATTGAATTTCTTGCTTCCAATATGTTATTCATAAATATTTTCCACGAATAAAAGTTGTCATTTATTATTACTAGACCTATAATACATGATAGCTTTCTAATTGCAGAATTTGAAGATATTAATAAACCCTCTAAATTATTGTTTGTATTATATTCATGTATTGATATTAAAAGTAAATTGTTTCTTATTCTTATTTTATCTTGGTCTGAAAAATTGTTCCATTTATTTATAATATACTTTTCCAATATAGATAGTACAATAAACTCTATATTCTCCAAGTAATGTTCAGAAATTATTGATCTTTCTGCTTTAAACTTTGTGATTCTAAGTGTTGTTAATACTATTTCATCTACTTTTAAATCATCATATTTATATAACTCTGTTAAAAACTCTTCATGTTCGGATCTTCTTGCATTTAAATTAGGATCTATTGTTATTATTACACTTTCTATTATCTAAAATAATTAATAAAATGTAAACTATAATAGTCATTTAGCAATTAAACCGGTAACTTACTTTATCTGCAACCTCCTCCATTCATTTACATAATAAAAAAAGCAAGCAATTTAAAATAATTTAAACGGTATTATATTTAAATATCAATTTCTTTTTTTTTTTTTAAACAACAATAATATTTATTATATTTTTTTTCTTTTAAAATGGATTATTAATATTAATATTTTAGCAATATTATACAACTTCTTGGCGCCATGGTGTGGTTATTGTACTGATTAAAAATGCATGTAATATTAAATATATAGATAACCTAAGCATCAACTGAAATAACAAGTTTAAATTGTTTAAATTAAATGATAAAAATAAGTGGGAAAATAAAACATGGCTACATGTACCTTTTGAAAGTAGTTATACTTTAAGAATAAGTAAGTGTTAAAAAAGGAATAAATAAAATCTTTTAAGGAATATTGTTTCAGTATTTATGGAAGATGGAGGAAAAATAAATATATAAATAAAATAAACATTAATAAATAAATATAAACAGTAAGTAGGCATAATTAAACCGTAACTAATAAAGTTATTTGTCAAAACATTACAATGATTCGTTTCTAAACATACAAAACATTTTAAAGAATAATAAAACACAGATCCCGCCTTTCGGCCACATGCTCAATTTAAAGCTCTAATGCAAAAAAAAAGATAGATATTGAAATAAAAAAGTAATAACAAGATAATGCATAATAAATAATTAAATATAAAAAATAAGTGTAATTTAAAAGCAATTATATTCTTTTGGTTTACTCTCAAATAGATTGATAATAGTTTATTAAATATATTCTTAAAAAAAAAAAGATTTATATGACAAAGATACGGGTACTTATATGAAAGATATCTCGTTAAAGTTAAAATAATAACATTTGAACAACAAATAAATACATAATTGTTCAATTTTGGAGTAATATGTGCAGTGATTAGATGAACATGTAATTTTTTTTAATATTGGGAATTGTTTAGGATAAAGAAAAGTCAATTGATGTTAAAGTAGTATTATTAAAGGCCAAATATAATAAAATTTATTGATGTGAAACTATTTTAATCCTTTTTTTTGTTTTTTTAATAAATATATTGGAAATGGTTTTAGGATCTTCACTAATAAAATCCTTCATAGGGAGTTTACTGGAAAAGTTAGGTTCTGATATATTTGGAAATTGGAATTTTGCAGAGAATATAGAAATTAACTCATTTTCACCACTAGAAATAGAGTTAAGGAATATTCCGATACCACAATTATTATTTGAGATAGCAGATTTACCATTTATAATAATATACAGTAATATAAGAAGAGTCAAACTATGTTTAAGGACAGATAAAATGCTGAGTGAAGATAATCCATTAAATATAGAAGCATGGGATGTTGATATTCAGTTTAGAATGGCAAGTTTAGATGAGTGGGATTCAAAAAAATGGTGTAAAAGATATCATAATGCAAAACTAAGGAAATTGAGAAGATGGTACAATTACATATCACCGTGGTCAAGTAAAAAAGTAAATAATGTAATTTCACAGTCCGTTGAGGTATCGATAGTTAATTCATTAAATGTTAAAATAAATAATATTCACTGTTTTTTTTTAGATGATACATTTGGTCCAAAACCACTTTGTATTGAAGTGCTATGTGATTCAATGAATATAACTTCTCCAAACGACGATAATATATTATCTAAAGAGGAATTAAAAGGCAAGAAGCAGAGTTTATTGGAATTTATGTGGATAAGATTTTACAGTTTTAGAATAATATACAGAGTATTTGATCAATTATTGTTAAAATCAGTACCAAAAAATGTGATTACGAAGGTATTGGATATAGGTGATGAATCAAAATCAAGCAGCGAAGATATGAATGAGGATTTAAAGCATGATGAAAACAGTTCAAGTAAAGCAGAAGGTGGATTTATATCAAAAACGTTAAAAAATTTGTTACCACTCTTATTTTCATCAGAAAATACTGATACTCAAAAATTGAGTTTTTTAAATAATTTTCTTTGTAATTTGAATAACGAGGATACATCAAGAATTGAATATATTAAAGAATTGACAGAGTTTTCAAACACATCTAAAGAATTTGAATATAGTGATTATCCAAAACATACACAAAATGGCAATAACAAGTTTATAAAACTTCCTGAAAATCCGTCAAACACCATTCAATTAACAACTGATAATGGTATAGATATACACATATTATTTAAAAGATGGGATATAAGGTCTTTAAATGCCTCATATGAATTTTTCGATGATATATTTAAAGATAATGAAGAATATTTTGATTATATTTCATCTAGAGAATGGAAGTGCACTAAATTAATGTTTCTTCAATGTACAGATAAATTTATTCATGAAATACCTTCTGGAAATAACATCAAAAATATTGAACCATTATCTATAATATGTACGTCAGATTTCATTGCTTTATTTTATAATTTTATAAATTATTTTAACCAATGGTCAACTTTTTTAAAATCTTGTCAATATATTTACAACAACAGAAAAACTGTTAAAAGCATGGTAGAATATTTAAAAACTATTATATTAAGTAATAAAGGAAATAATTTACATGCAGGTCTATCAAAAGTACCGAAACAAGTATTAAATGAATTAGAGACACATGTTTCAATAAGAGATATTGTTTCAATACATATGTCAGCCAATGAATTTTTAAAAGGTTCTACTGTATCAAAAGGTTTCTTTAGTATATTTAACAAGACAAATAATATAAGTTCAGATATTATATATGAATTCATATCAAGCAAGGTTTTAAAAAAAGTAAACAATAATGTGAATGATATTTCAGCAGAAAACAAATCAAATATTGAGTTCAATACATTTTCAACATTCAAAAAATGGTTTTCAAGTGAAAATAAATTGCAAATTACTCTTCCTGGAGTTAAGTTAACAATATTGTTATCTGATTTACATAAAATTTTAGATAATATAGATTTTGTACCTGAATGGATGAAGTATATATTAATAAACAATAACAAATGCGATAATATTGAAGATATTATTGGAAGAAAGTCGAGTTTAACACTCAGTTTTAATATGAACTTGATTACAGATAAAGAATCATTTTATTATAGATTAACTTATTTATATTTCAGTTACTTTGAAATTTATCAAGGCGAAGTTTCATTGATTAATTCAATAATAAGAAGAAATAAGTTATCCTATTTTGATAAACAGCTCCAAAGAATACCACATAGTTGTATTTATTTTATTGGATTAAATTTTTTACCTTATTTCAAAATAATAGAAATAGGTGGTAAAAACAATAACTCTATATTAGAAAATAATGGTATTGATATATTTAAGAGCATTCATAATGATAAAAATAACAGTATAAGTAAATTAAAATTAATTGATATTGAAAACAAAGAAGTTAGAGTAAAAAACAATTATTCTAAATTTAATATAAGTCAATATTTGAATGAAATGAAAGGACTTAAAATGGAAATAAAGCAACTATTTGCAAGTATTGATTTTAATTATTCAAATAATCTGAATAAATATGATGATAATTTACCAAAAATAATTGGATTTAATCCTAACAATATTGAATTTAAAATAGATAGTGATAATGTCGATAATAATAATTTAACTAATGACTTTTTCAATTATTTTTCGTTAAATATTTCAGAATTTAATATATACGATTTAAAAAGAGCATGGATTATTGGATCTATTATTCCAAATGTAACAACAAATATGGGTTCAATTTTATCTAGATCAAATAATGATGTTGAAAAGAGGTTAGTGAAGGCACTGTTAATGATGATAAATTCTGCTACCAAAGTAAATTCAATATTTTCAATTGAATTCGAAAATGTTAAAATAAGATCAAAATACCAACCAGATTTAAAGTTGCCTTCACATTATACTACAGAACATTTGTGCGTAAAACATTTTCACGGACAATCTGATGTTGATTCTTGTTTATGTTGTTATTTAGAGTCCGCTAAAACTTGTGATTCAGAAACAAATAATTTAATGCATAATAAAATTAATGAAAATGGTAACGGAGAGTTGGGTTTATATACTTTTAAAGTTGATAACAATATTAAATTCAATAAATATGAAAAATTTAGTTCAACAAACTCATTAAATTCATTAAAGGATAAATTTATTGGGCTAAGAGTAAGTAGAATAATGACAGATATAATTTCATCACCAAATGATTTAATTAAATCACTAAATACATTTGTAGTAATGGAAAGCAGCCAATCTTTATTTAAAGGATTTACAAATTTTATGAATTCCAGCATAGGAAAAATTACGAGTTTTGATTATGAGGATGATGAAATTAATCAAATGAGTGAAAGTTTATTGTATAATGATATATTAATATATTTATTGCAAAATGAATATTTTTTTGAAGAAAGCACAACATATAATGGCATAGAAATATCATTTGACAATATTTTGATTAATATTATGATGCAAAAAAAAGTTTATTCCTTAGATATAAACAATTTTAATATTTATATGTTAACAAGTAACACAAATTCAAATAATGAAGATACCAGTAATAGCGAAAATATTAATATTTTTAACAATTTAAATAGTTGTTACAGCATTATTAATAATAATGATTTAAATGTGAAAGCAATAACATTAGATGGAATAAAGTTAAAATATTCAATTAGGGATTTTTATATTTTAATTAAAAAAATTAACATAAATATATTTCCTGGAATATTTTACTTATTAATTGAATATGAGTCATTAATATTTCCAAGTAAATTTAAATTTAATTTAAAACAACTCATTAGCAATTTTTTATCAATTAATATGAATAAATTAGAAGATAACTTTCCAATTGATTCAAAAAAAACGGAAAAAGAGTATATTAATAATGATTTTTTGAAATTATTTGAATCAGCAAAATTTATATTAGAGGAATCAAAATTTAATATTTATGATTCAAACATATTACTTTATAGTATTAATATGTATTATTTTATATTTGATTATAATCTTAAAGATGATAATAAACAAAAATTGTCAATAAAAGTTACATTAAACGAATTTTATATAGAACACATAAAACAAGTTAAACTACTAGAAAATATAAGTGAATATCAAAAAATTAAAAAAGAGTATATAGGTAGATACTTTTATATTCCAAATGTGATATTTTCAAAATATTCAGGCCATTTGGTTCCAAATAAAGAACAAAATAATGAGAACACAAACGTATCAAATTATCCATTTAAATTAGTGTACCCTGATGAATTTAATTATGATTTATATAAATCAAAAAATCATGATGATAAAAAAGTAAATATTACAATAAACAATGATCCACAGTTAAATTTTGAGCTAAAAATGTTGACTAATGATAAAAAAACATCATTAAATTCATGCACTTATTCAAATAATGAGCAAAACAATATTGATAATTGTGATACATATATTAGTAGTCACTTGATAATTTGTAATGCAAAGATAAACAATGGTAATTTTTTCTTTTCAAAAGAACAAATGATCAATTTTAAATCTGTTTCTAGCTTATATTTTGAGTTATTTAAAAAATGTACCAAAGAAAAAGCTAGTTTTTATGGAATGAATAATGACAAGAAATGCGAATCGCCACTAGAGCAGTTAAAATTAATTTTAAAGCCTGAAAAGAAGGATAATTTTATTTTAAACAAAGAAAGAACAGAAAATTGCGTGGAATGTGGTGGGTACAAGGAAACTATGATGGTAAATTTAAAAAATAAAGATGAATATTATGGTGAATTGTGTATAGCATTCGAAAACGTTTACTTGCATTTAATGGTGAATTCAGACAATTTGTATAAAAGTAAACTAATAAATAACAAGCTAATGAATATTCATAAAGATACAATCGAATTTTCAAATGAAAGCTTTACTGTTATAAGACCATTATATTGCTATGATTATAATATATTTGATAAGTCTAAAGCAAATGTTAGAACTGCAATATTAACAGGTGAATCAATTGGTTTAAGATTAAATTTTATTATTAAAAGTTCATTATTAACAAATATAAATGGGATTAATGATTTTAGTGATGTGGAAAATAGTAAAAATAATAAAATCTTAAATAATAGAGGATGGAAAATTAAAGTAGGTTTTAAAGAGATAAATATAATGATATTAAGAAATGGTACATGGGGTATGTTAGATTTTTCAGTTAGAAAAATAACATTAAAGCTGCAGGTTATTGTAGAAAACATTTATGAATATATAAATAACGAAATTAATATTGGTGTACTTGAAAAGTTTAACAATTGCATTAAGAAGTTAGTAAGTAAAGAAGGTAGGAAAAAAATAAGGATAAAATTTAAAATAGCAGATATATGTATATGGTCAATATTATATGAGAGAATAAGAGAATATGAAAATATTGTTAATGGGGATAGATTAAATAGTGTTGATATGTATTTTACAAAAAAAATATCTAGTTTGGAATATGTATTTAAATCTCCATATAAAAATATACTATCTGAATATTCTACATCGTATTTACCAGAATTTCTGACAATAGATAGGAAAAGACTGATATTAGACGAAAGAATAATTAAAAGAAATAATAAAGAACTATTTCCAAGTTGGGAATACGGTTTAAATTTACCATTACCTGTTCCGTTTAACAACAAATTTATACTTTCAGATTGTAAACCAAAAATATTTTCGGTATTTGGTAAAAGGCCGATGAAAAAAGAAGAACAAGAAGCAATGAAAGCAAATTTAAGGGATGAAAACTACGATATAAAAGAAATAAGTGATCTATATATAATGCCTATATTGTCTTTATTGAGCAACGAAATATATTATGAAAATGGACTATTGAGTCCAATAATGGTAAATATAGTAACATCACCTACGTTTTTATCAATGATACCATTCACATTTAGACAATTATTAGATTTATTTTACTTATTTGACAGATTTTTTACATCAAACTCAGATTCACCCTTATTTAAAGAATGTAAAAAAGAAAAGGTAAATAGTATGGAAAGCAATACATTAGAAAAAAAACATAACACTAAAGTTAATATTGGGAGTGTTAATGCTAATAATAATAGGAGCGATAATATAATTAAGATAATAAAACTTTTTAATAAAGTGATGCTAACTTCTTTTGAAGTAAAAACAAAATTTAATACTTTAGTAATAACTTTTCCTGAATTGAATGATATAATTAAGTCAGAGAATATATCTTCTTATTATTTTGAGTCAACTTCAAATAAAGATAAGAAAAATAACTTATTTGAAGTGGATGACGTAAATTTGAATAGAAAACTAATAGGAATAATAAACAAAAGGAACAAATACGTGTTAAACACAGATAAAAAAGGAAATAATAAAAATAATGAAAACTACTATTTGTCTTCTTTTACTAATAAAAGCAATCCAGCATTGGCAATAAGTTACAATTTTTTATTTCATATTTCAGTAGAAAATAACATTAGTAATAATACATGTGCAGAATCTATTAAAATAAATCTTGAAATGTCACAACTGAGAATACAACTTCCATTTTTGAATAATTTAGGTGGTGACTACTCAATAGATAGTTCATTAAATAGCGATATTTCTGATAATAAAAATGATATCAAGTTTAAGAATGAAAATTTACAAGAAAACAGATTTCCAATATTAGATGTGTTTATTCCATCTATAAACTCGTCATTTATATTGACTAAAACAATTGAGAAATTAAACGTTAATACTAATAATAATCGAAACGGCTATATTATTAAAGGTATTATGTTTGGTATGATAAATATACCACTAATTTTCGCTATAGATGGTGCAAAAATACCAGTTATTGATGATACACATATACTTCGTGAAAAAGAGATAATATTAAATGAGAATAAAGGTGAAAACATTAATTTTATAAATGATATTAATAGCACAAATAATATAATGGTTGATGAAGAAGATGTATGCTTTTCTAATTTTGTGATAAATAAATCAGAATTGTTAAATATAACAATAAATGTAATGGGTGATAATTATTTGAAATCTCAAGTTTCTTTGAATAATTTTAGATTTATATTTAGTTTAACGACATTTTCAGTATCTGCTCCATATATAGAAAGAATATACAGTTGGTGGAATGATATATGGTTAATTAATATGAGATATCCAAGATGCGATAATTCAACAATGAGATACATTATTTTGGACACTAAGAATGATATGATAAACATATCTAGTTTCGGTATTTCACAAAAACCTGGTATAATTAATGAAGATAACAACTTTTGTGGTATTAGTATTGATAATGTAATAAAAACAAATGAAATATACTCTATAAATAGATTTAATTATTTATATCATGAAATAACTAGTCCAATATATTACCCAATAGACGAGTCAATACCAATGGTGATAGCTTATCCAATAACAGCATTGCTGGATCATAAATTAAAACCATTTAATTCACTAGAATACAAAAGAATTGATTCAATTATGTCATTTGAAGACATATTAATAGAGTGTAATAAAGTTATATTAAATAATATAAATGACATTAGTGATAAAAACGCCAGTGATATTGATAAAAAAGAAGATTTAAATAATACAGACAAAAGCAGTATAAATAGTATTATGGAACCAAATCCATATAAAATATGTAAATGCAAAAATTCAAACATAAATAATAATACCGAATATAAATTAACGGACAATGAATTAGATGAGTTTAATTCAGAGGAATTATGTCCAATAAAAGATATTGGAAAATTATCTTTGGATATCGATGATAACAATGATATTTTAGATATTTCAAATAAAAAAGAAAGTTATGACAATATTTATGAATTAAACAATAATTCAAAAAAATCAAGAATAAATATATTAAATATTTGGGGTTCTAAAAAAAATAGGAATGTATACGGTAATAGTGAATTATTACCAGATAATGATAATTTTGTATTATCAAAAAGAAAAAGTTTTAGTGCATTTAAGAAAAGAAACTCAAAAGAAGGTGAAACATACACTTTATTTCCAATATCAGAAAATAAAGATTATGTAAATAAAAAAAGATATGAAACTTTAACAGTGGATTACAATAATATGAATCACACTTTTCGAAATTTTTACACTGATGATAACATTGATGAATATATTTACAATGAGGAAAATGAATTATTATATTCAGTAAATAATGAAAAAGAGGTAGACTTTCAGATTTCATTAAATAATTTAGAAATATGGTTTCATAGAGATGTATTAAAAGAAAATAATATTTTTTTATTTGGAATTGACACATCAAATGAAGAAATAAATAAGTTAACATTAGAAGAAGTGTCTATAGATTGGATGTCTAAAGCTGTACATTGCGTTCCATCTTATGTTGATAATAATAAAAAATCTATTAAAAATAATGATGGTATTTCAAAAACTAAAATGAATATTGATAACATTTTTACAGATGAAGATATGGAAAACGATAGATTTTATGATATTGATTTATTTAATAAATATAGTGAAGATAGTGATAATAATGATGATGAAATTGTTGAATATGATGAATACGGAAACGTTACTGATAGTGAAAATTATGGAGATGAATATTTTACAAATAAAAGGGAATCTATGAGTAATGATAATATTTTTTACGACGCAAATGAGGAATCAGATGAATATGATATAAATGATGATAATTACATTTTTAACACTAAATTGGATAAAAAATTAAACTTATTTACTAATTCACATGATATATATGAATTTAGAAAAAATATATCTACATACGATCAGGCAGATTACGATTATATAATGAGATCAAATAGATACGGTAAACGTCAGGGATTGTCAGTGGGTAGATATTTAAAATATTCTGTTCCTAGTTATTACATTCCAAAAAATGATAATAATACAAATAACTTTAATTATGATTATCATTTAAATGTGTATAAGATTAATAATAAGACTAATAATGAAATATTTAATATAAAAGACAAAAATTTTGATTCAAGAATAAATGAAGATAATTTTATTGATAGTGTGGCATTTTCATTGTTGTTAAACCTAAATCTGAATACATCAATTAAAACAGAAACATTTAATTTTTCATGTGAATGCAATGACATAATGATATTGCCAGGATTTCCTGTTAAAGTTAACAGTGTTGATTTTATTTATCAAAATATAAAGTATAAAAATAGTGTGAATATAAATAAAAAGGAATGTAATTGTAACTATTGTAAAATAATGTCATTAAGAACCTATATGTATCTGTCAACTTTGAATGGAAGAAATATATATATACCATTTGATATGTCAGGTGAACAAATAAAAAGAGATCTACTATTATATATAAGAAATATTAAATTATTTTTACTCCCAAACACAATAACAGTATCAAAAATATCAGATAAATTAACAAATTATGAATTGTATATTGAATTTGTTATAAATGATATAATTTTATCTTTTTCAATGGATATATTTCAAGAAATTAGGTTATTTAACGACTATTATAAAGATACATTGAACTCAATAATAATTTATTCTGTATGGTACATAAAAAATAGTAAAACATATATTATTACAGAGAGTATATTGAATCCATATGTAATTAATTATAGTATAAATGAAGCTAAAAATGTTGAAGAAGATGAAATAATAAACAAATATAACAAAAATAGAAATTCATTTTTAAAACAGCTAATGCCAACAAGTATTAAAATAAACCATGTAAATGACAATGTAAAAACAAGTTTTGAAAATTTGTTAGATATAGATGAAAATATTATATCTAATGACATAAATAGTGAAAAAGGGTTAAACTACCTACAAATGTCATCAGAATCGCTTGAATCAGTACAAGAAAATCAAATTGTACTATTGTATGATTCTGGTTTTCCACTACCATATAAGAATAATTTAAATAATTTGCCTGAAATGGTTAAAAGGCATCTTTTGCATGAAAACATGAATAATTTAGATAAAAACAGGAGATATGGAATACCTGCATTAAAAATGGACAACGAGAAATTAGGAAAGGATATATTGAATATATCGATGGATTTATATATGAATGATATAATTGATAGTAATAACCACGAAAGCAACAACACTTCAAACAGTGACAATAATAATAATAATAATAAGAAGAAGAAGAAGAATTTAAATTCAAATGCTAATTCAAGTAATAGTAACAAACCAATATTTTTAGATAACACAATATATTCAATAATAGAAAATTTGTTTAAATTCACTAGTTTACCATTAGAATGGATATACAACGGTTTAGATGAAGGTAATAAAATAAAAAATGAGGATATACTTAAAAAATATAATATTTTATCATTATTAATGTTACCACTAATACACATAAATAAGACTAAACAAATAAAAATGGAATATAGACTGAATAAATTCAATATAGTAATACATAATAATAGTTTAGATATATTAAAAATAATTATAGAAAAGACAAAATGTATATTAGAGTTTCCAAATGTAATAAATTGCAGGTTAACAGGTATTATTGGTGCAATAACCCATGATCCAATTATGGATTGTATGATAACTGTAATAAGACCGTTCCCGTATGACCTTTTGTTAAATACAAATAGAAACGATAATAGTAATCAAAATATTAATACTAATAACAACCATAACATAAGTAAAAATAACAACATGGTACATATATTGATGAATAATTTAATAAACAGTTATCCTATATTAAATTTAAATTTTTGTACTGAATCTATATCACTTGAAATAACATCAGGTTTTTTGCAAAATATAAGAGTAATACTATGCGATTACAGTAATCTTCATTTACTAGGATTAGTTTATGCATATGGAATGAAAATAAACACTGTTAAAATAATAAACGATTTGGGTCAATCCTCTTTAATAGTTCAACCGGTATCAATAGGAATTTCTTTTCAGAATAATATTGAAAATACAACAGCAACTGAAATAGAAAACAATAAAAATGTTAATAATAATATTAAAGGTTTAAAAAAATATCTATTGAAATCAGGAGAATATTGTAATATATCAATTAATTTACCTGTATATATGGCAATACAAAAATTCACTCATAGAAAAGGTCAAAAAATAGCAGCAAGAATTCAAGCAAATAGGAATAGTGATTTTTGGGAAAATAATTTAGATTATAAAGATACAATAAGCGAATCAGAGTTTCATTTTAACGAATTTTTGAATATAACATCAAAAATAATGTCAAAGAATAGTTTTAACATAAACGAAAGTATATTAAATTTAAATAAAAACAACAAAAATAGCGACAAGAACAATCATAGTCATGTAATAAATATAAATGATTCTGATAAACTTAATAATAATAATAATTCAAAATTAGCTAAAGATAATAAAAAAAAAAATAACTCAAATTTAATACTGAACGATATATCAAATGAATTATGTGCACTAGGTATATATAAAAGAAAAAAACATAATGTGAAGCATTTGTGGTTAGAAGACAAGAAATCAAGCTTATTGTTTGGATCAACAGGAATAGCAGAATATGAGCTTAAACAATTGGCTGAACAATTGGAGTTGTCAACACCAATGTTAAGAATGAATACAGAGGGAATAGACATGATGATACACAGATTTTTAATTTCTCAATCAACATGGTCATCAATAGGTAAACTTAAAGACGACACGTTATATAGAAGGGCATATAGATTGGCAACACTTGGTTTTTTAATAGTATTAGAGCCAGAATCAGGAATATATTCAAACGAATGGATATGGACATTGGGTACTTGTATACAAATAGAAAATTCGACTAATACATTATTTAGAGTAACTGCAAATTGGCGTCAAGGTATAAGACATTTATGTGGTTCTATATTTGTAGAATCATCAAAAAAGAATTTAAGTAAAGACAAAAATACTAATGATAGAAATAGGATAATCGATCACTTTCCGTATATAGATGTTCCACCTTATTCAAGAAGATCAATACCTGTTTCATGGTTTTTATTAAGTGATATGGAACCTAGTATATTACCATTGCTATTGGGAAACGATTTACATAAAGATGATGACTACGAAGATGAATATGACGATGAAAACGATAATAATAACGATAGTAGTAGGAATATTAATGATAAAATGAAGGGTAATTTAGTTAATAAGAGAAAAATAAAAATAGATAAAAAATCATTAGATAAAATACAATCTAAATTATCTTCAATACCGTTTACAATATTAAAAACACTTTTACATGAGATAATGTCAACTCAACCTGGAAATATTACAAAGGCAAAAATAGCAAACGAAATAACAACATTAACATTTGAATCATTAATGGGATTTAATTGTCAAGTGGAATCAATGGATATACCAACATCAGACAAGTATGTGACAAGTTATTCCTATACAATAAAAATAACACCGTTAATTAAGATAACAAATTCACTACCATTTCCAATACAAATCAGATTGAGAATACCAACATGGATGAAAATTCCAAATTTAAAAAATATAGATTTTGCTAATAATTATATAAATGATTTCCAGGAAAATGATATAAAGTTATTAGAATTCATTGAAGAATACTCCCCTAAATATATAAAATTTAATGATAATACTAATAATTATAACAAAAACATTAATAATGAAGTTATAAACAATAAGAGTATGAATAGTAAGCATAAAATTAAAATAAATAAGAATTCTAACTATTACAAGTTAAGAAATATATATAAAGAAGAATTTGCTGCATTAATTAATATACTTAATGGAAAATATGTTGATTATATAATACAATCACAACAAGAGTTAGAATTGCCAATATGTAGACAAAAACTTGATATAATAATATATGTAAATGGATGTCCATTAGAATATTGTTGTTATCCTTTATTTACAAATACTTCAGAGTCAACTGAATATATACAATCTAGAAATACAACGATAAATAAGTATATATACAAATCTAAGAAAACGTCAGTATCATTCCCATTTGGCACTACTTTAACGCACAATGTAGTACTTAAAAGAATATTAGGAAATCCGTTAAATTTATGGAATCCATTTTACAGCAAACTAATAAGAGAATTTTTTGGTAATTTAGATAATAACGGTTTAAGTAAACTAATAAATTCATTGAATAACATGACTATAAGTATATCAGTATCTTCAAAAAGAATATTGTTTTCAACATTATCTAGAATTGAAAACACAAGTGATTCAATAATATGTTTGTTTATAAATAATAACCAGTTATTGAACAATAATAATAATAATAATAATAATAATAATAATGAAAATTCTAATACAACAGGAGGTAATTTAAATAACATATTCAAAATGCCATTAAATAATTATATAATTATACCACTACCACCAATGTATAGATACTTCACAACAATTGAAAATTTAAAAAATATAAGATTAAGTACCTTGTGTTTAGATTTAATAAATGACAAATTAAATATATCAAAATATAAGAATAATCTACAATTATACTCAAAAGAACTAAATAAAATAATTTCAAATAATATAAAAATAAGTCACGTATCAAAAGTTTCTCCTAAATACGATTTATCTCTAATAGGTGCTAGTCACTCAATTAATTTACCTTTAAAATCAATAAAAGACGATCAATATGAACACAAAATATCAATAGGGTCAACCACACATAATAATGATTTGTTATCACAATTAAATTGTCCACTTGTTTCCTTTTACAATAAATACGAGTTTATATCACAATTACCGTTTCCAATAATAGTACATAAATATGTAAATTCAAATGAGATGCACAGGCAAATAAATAATGAAATTTTGAATATAATAGACATTGAATATGAAAATAAGGATAACAGTATAATTTACTTTAGAAATACCAGAAAATTGAATGAAAGTAATATTGTAAATAGTGATAAATGTAATGCTGAAAATATAAAATATGAATTTAATGAAAACATAAATTTAATAGGAAACCGTAATTTAAGTAAGAATAATGAACAATATAAAGATCCAATTAAAAATAAAAAAATAAACGAAAATAAAAATGACAATAGTAGTGAACATTGTATATTTAAAAATGATAATTGCATAGAATTTAAATTACCTCCAAAAACATCTCTTTCAAACAATGGTTTATTATTAAGACCAAACGAAAGGAGACCATACCATGATACAGATCTTAAAATATGGATATCAAAACCAATAGTAGAAGGAATGAGTAAATCATTTCAAGCATCACGTGAATTTTCATTATTTTCTGGTCAAAAGGTTGAATATACACCTCAACTAAGCAAATTTCAAATAGCTTTACACAAATATCAAGATAATAACAATAACTGTTCATCATCAGGAACATCAACTAATAATTTAGGTCACAGTAATGTTGTTGGTCTATCAAACACTAGCAAAATTATTGGTTTTGCGAACATATATAATGATTTAAATGTATTTGAAAATGAAAACAATACACCTATTCTTGTGACAATACAAATAATACCGGCAATATTAGGTACAACATCTTCAGGATCAACTAATTTAAGAAATTCATCTTATTTTGTTATATTTTCATTAGCAGAAGCTCCATTTTTTGAGATATGTAACTTTACTAATTATTACATTGCATATGATACACCAGAAACAAATAAGAGTCACAACTATTACTATAGATCTAAGAAAGCGGTTAAAGATGCAGTATCAGGAAGTGTGAGTGGATCAGGTTCGCTAGTTGGCAATAGCAATATTAGTTTAAATGGTTTAAGTAAAGGAGGCAGATATAAGAGAAAATTAGATATAAATTCGATAATAAGTAATATTTCAAACGATAAAAAGAGCGATATTAGCTCAAATATTAATAATAGAATAAAAATAGATGAATTTAAAAAATCTAAAACGTTCGATAACGTAAATTACAATGATGAGATTACAAATAGAAATAAATCATTTAAAAAACTAACATATATAAATCATCATATATATGGAAATGGATATGTATATCCAGATATATTTTCTGCAAAGAGTGCCGATATAGGTATAATACCACCTAATACAAGAATACCATACATTCCAAAAAATTGGGACTGTGAATATATTGGAATAAGACCATTTAATGTGAAAGAATCAGTTTGGACAACACACTCAATTACTTCTATAAACGAACAAATAAGTGTTATTACGTTTATTAAATATTCTTCAAATAAAAAAACAGAAAAATTAATAAATAACAATACAAGTAATGAAATTAAAATAAACAACAATAGATTCCAAAATCCTTTTGCAACATTTACTTCACAGAGCAATACAAATCAAAAAGTGAAAATAGGTAGATTATATGTGTTTTTGATGGTAAACTCGAAAGGATCAAGACTATTAATAATATTAGATAATAAGCAACGTGCGGAAAAATTATTGAATGGTAATATTTCAAACATAAATAACATTAATTTTGGCTCTATTGACTTAAATAATAATATTAAGAAGGATAGTGAGGTTATATTGGGTAATGAATTTGGTAATGCTAAAATTAACAATAATGATAATAATAATAACACAAACATTGAATTTCAGAAAATTAAAACAATGGAAAATAAAGAATTAGTTCAATCAAATAATAATGATATAAGTAATACCTATGAAGGTAATTTAAATAAAAAAATGAAAAAAATATCATGGCTAGGATTTAAAATGTCTTTTTTTATACCTAGAATAAGTGTTTCATGGATACATCAAAATGAATTAGTATTAATATATCATGGTTCCTTATTTTATTTATATGTGAATATAGAACCACAAAATATGTATCCGATATCAATATTAAATTTAGCATGTGATTCATTATTAAACATATGTTTTAAATTACTTGGATTTAAAGAAGACAAGGTAATTTTAGATAATTGGAATAACAGTAATAAGTTAAAATCATATCCAAGTACAAATATAAATCATAGTGACAATAATATATGTAACAATCAGAGAAGAAATATTAAAACACTATTTAGCCACGGTGTAACTAATTTATTTGCAACCAATAAAAAGAAAAATTTAAATAAAAATGAATACAGTGATATTTTTGATGTTAATACCATAAATAAGTTTCAAACTGAGAACAATGTATTAAAAAGAACAAGAATGAAAAACAAGAGTAAAATAAACAAATTAAATTTTAATAGTTGTGATAATGAATATGAAAATCTTAACATTCATGAAAATGAATTTATGAATGAAAATAGTACTATAATTAACTATAATAAAGATATTGAATTAATTAGTGTAATTATTAAACAAATATTTATATTTTTAAATCGAAATTTATCAATAGTAGGTGGATCAATATCTCCAAAAGAGAATCCAATAATAAATAATGTATTAAAAATGTTAAAAAAAATTTATAGACATTGTTTGGATAACGAAGAATACATTAAAAATAGGTGTAATGATTGTTATTATAATTCTACTGATATTGATTCATTAATTGGAGTAGAATACTTTAATGAAAATATATATTTTGAATTATATAACGGTGTAATGAAATCTATATTGAGAGTAGTTACGATATTATCAAATATAATTGAATTTAATATATTAATGTGTGGAAAAATAATTGTTAAAGTAGGATTATCTTCTATTCATGTTGATCACTTTTTACAAGGTGATATACCTGTTATTCTTAAAACATCTAATATATATTTGAATAAGAATGAGTATAATAGTATTGAAAATAACAATAATAATGAAGATGAAAATAATAATAATAATAACAATAACAATAATAATAATAATAATAATAATAATAATAATAATAATAATAATAATAATAATAATAATAATAATAATAATAATAATAATAGTAACATCAGTAACAAAATATCACAAAAATCAACAAATAATAATAAAAAAAGGAATAAGTTAATTTCAAAAAACAAAAGAAAGAATATAAATAAAACAGAAAGCAATTACTATGATGAAGATAATTGTGATGATGATGGTGATGAATATAATTACCTTGATGAGGATGAAGACCTTGATAATGATTATAAAGAAACGAATAAAGATCTAAGTAAAGAATTTTTAAATGAAAAAGCAATTCAACAAGAAGATAATATAGAAAGCTATAACTATTCAAATAGTGATGAGTTTATTTCATTTACAATAGAAAGATCATTAATGAATCCGTTATATGCACCTATATTTGATGAAATAAACATTCAAATATCACAAATATCATGTAATTTGGAAAGATTGGTTGTTCAAACCTTATATTTCATGATATCGAAAGAAATAGAAAATATGAACAATATAACATATTCACGCCAAAGGATACTGTGGATGCACAGTAAAAGACAAAAAATGATCAAAAAAAAAAAAAGAGAATTAAAAAATTATCTGGGATCACTAGTATGTTATGTGTCAGGAGGTTATAGCCTACCAATGTACATAACGAGAACACCATGGGATCAATTAAAAATAGGTAAACCATTATATATTAAAACTCTTGTAATAAGTGATATTATTGTTGCTATTTCAATAAGAACTTCTGACGACAACATAGACATAGATACTTTAACCCCAGAAGCACTGTTATTTATGAATGTGTTACCATTAGATACGCCACACATGATACTAAATGTAAATTCATTACATAAAGATGCATTAGTCGTAGACATTGGTGAATTTTTCCATTTCCTAATTTCTTCTTATTCAAGGCAGTTAAAAAGAAGAGTATTGCCATCGTTGGGTGTAACACATTTACTTGCAGTATATTCTGGTTTAAAAAGAGGTACTAAATCATTATTTGTTGAAATAAAAAGGGGAATACATGATGAAGATTTGACTTATGTTGAAGGTTTTATTCAGGGATTTAGAGTAGGTTTAATACACTTTTTTAGATATTTTCTTGGTGGTACATTTCAAACTATATCTGTTGTGTTTAACTTCGGGCACAAGTTACTTGGAGGAAGAAGACCTAGACCTAAAAGTATATTAGACGCCATATGGAACGGTATCGTTGGATTAATAATGGATACATTTGTTACACCGTGGATATTGTTATACAGGGAGCCTGTTGAAAACTTCAGAAAAACTAATAAAAAGAACATATATATATTGACATTAATGTTTTGCTTACTTAGGATACCATTATCACCTTTATTTGGACTACTTAATTTACTTGCAAGCATAACAGAGAGTTTTGCTACTACATTAATTGGCGACTTTGAACAATTTGTCCATGTACAGTCCAGATCCGAACTTATGTATGACATTGAAAAAGATAGGATAAACAATCAAACTGATACAGATAGTAAAGAAGGTGAAAATAACAGTAATGAAAGTGTTAGATAAATACATATCATTTTTCTCTTGAATTTATAAGTTTAAAAAAAATGAATTTGTATGAATCTATCTATTATAATGTAAATAAAAATACTTTATTTAGCATCAATTATACGTACCAAAACATTAGTAATAATACATATTATTTAATTTTGCACAAGCATGAACATTAACTGTCATTGAAAGTTAATCTATACATTGAATGTATAGATCTCAAAATACCTTCTAAATAAATCAGAGCGATATTAAAAGTAAACTTACACAGTTAATGGATTAATTGTGCATATTTATTATATTAAATAAAAAAAAATAGCACCTTTTGCTGAATTAAATTTTAATGAACACCATTTACGATCTAAACATCCCAATAATTAATGTACATATTGCTTGATATTACCTTAAACTCTGTTTCAATAAGAAAAATTCAAACAATAAGAAGAAAAGTATATTAAAATGAAAGATTAAAAAATTCAACTGATATAAAGAAAAATAAACTCTCTCAGACATCTAAGGAAATCCATCATATGGTCTTAAACGCGCATATTTAAGATCCCTTTATATTTCGGTAAAAACTGCGAATGTTGAGAAACGTAGCTGTTGTCATCATCGAGAGTATATAAAATTAAAGACTATACTATTTAAGTAAACCTTATTTATAAATTAACATCAGTATTAATCATATCTTTACTGTATTAAATACTCGAAAAGTAAAATCGAGTAGTTTTTAATTACAATATCATTATAAAATTATTATAGATCAAATTTAAACATTAATTTAACGTTTATAAAACATTTCTCATATTTAACCATTTACATCTACTTTTTAAATCAATAAGTGAATTTATTGTTTACTATTGTTTTTTTAATTGAATTAATATCTGGTCTACACAATTTTTAATTGTAACAGATCATTGAATAATTATATATATTAAAGTAATTTAATGTAAACATTAAGTATAAAATTATTAAACTTGAAATATTTAGTGTAAAAACCTCAATTTAAATATTAAAACATTTTTTATTTAATGAAATCGACTCATTTATTTTTAAGACAAGAAAAATGAGTTATATAACTAATTTATTATTTACTGTAGTATGTTACAACACTTATATTATTCTACAATCATTGATTAATATATTGATGCTAACTATGTTTATTTCAAGTTACATTTTAATAAATCATTTAAAAGTATTTAATTATTCTCGACTAACAAAAACATTAGAGTAACGAATTTAGGCGCTGGCGGGCCAATGCATGCGCCAATTGAAGTTAATTCGGGTGAAGCAATATTAAATGTAAATGTGTATGTATTCTATTTAATCATTTTTTTTTTCAAAATTAAGAAAAAAAAAATATAGATTTATAAAAGATAAAAAGTAACATACATATTAATTTACTATATTGTTTTATGGGATTATAATTTGTTTTTAAGCAAATATTTTCTTTCTTTTTAAATACTTAAAAGGGGTCTTTATATTCTTTCTTAAAACATTGAAAGGGTAAATTAAATATTGCTGAACCATATAAGAAGAAAAGGAAACATTAAATCATAAATTTAAAGCTTAAAACAATATATTAAATAATTAAAGAATTTATATTTATTTTTCAGATTATATAAAGTAATCACACATTAACTTTAGAGGAAAACAATTAAATAAGTAATCATTAATCATTAAATTAAGTATTTGTTAGAATTTTTATACTTGTTTATTGACTTTTTACTTATTTAAATGTTACAATTATTACTTGCAAGAACAGTTTCTTCACTATGTAACTGTGTGACTTTTTTCTCGGGTGGTCAGGTATCCACAAATGTTAATTCTAATTTTAATTACAGAGGTTTTAACAAATCTAGAAACGATCAGACAGAATATGAGATAGATTCGCTATTAATGGAAGATGATTTAGTTGATGAATTAGTAGCAACACCACTATCTGCAGAGGAGATAGCTGCAAAGTTATCATCTTCGAACATGATGAAAAGAAACAATATGGTTTCAAGTAGTATTAATGCATTAAACTACGAAAATAAAAGTAACAAAAATGATAATTGGTTATCTAATAGTAATATTAACAATAACATAAATTCGAATAATATCAACAATTCAGATATTGGAATTGATATTACAGTTGTAAGTAGTAATAATAGTAATGTAAATGATGTAAATCATGATATTACTATTAATAATGTTAATAAAAAATTAAACAACGATTGGTGGTCTGACGGCGACAATGATGATGATGACTATAACAATTTCAATAATTCAATAAATAATGATCAAGTTATTAATGCTTCACTATTTAAAGATAACGATGTAAAATCTTTAAATAATAAAATATTTTCGCCAAATATTAACAAACCATTCACGAACAGTAACAATAATATTTATGATAATAATTTAAATGATAATTTGAATGACTTATATTTTGAAGAAACTAATGATGAGTTTGTAACAATACAGAATAACATAATTAACAATATGAATAATTTGAATAGTGAAGTTGATTTAAAATTAAATGAAAGTGGTACTTCGTTTGACAATGTGAGAAAAATGAATGATATCAATCTTAATGATGAAAAAACATTAGAATACTCCTATAATAATAATTTAAATGAACATGCATATGATGAATATTATAATATTAAAAATAATCAAGACGATAAATTAAAAAACGTTTTAATGGAACATAATAATGATGTCTCAATACATAACTCAAATCCTTATTTAAGTAATAACGATAAATTTGTTAATGGCGACTATAATATTACTGGTTTTAATGATAATATTCACATAAGTAATAAAGATCAGAGTATAGACAATGACATTTATACTGGTAATAATAGTGAATATAATGAAGTTAGTACTATTAATGGTAATTATAATAAAAACAATCGCAATTCGGATTACAATCAAACATTTAATTTTGACCCATTTAATAATTATACTGAATATAACAACTATAAAGACACATTAAGTGATAATTATACAAAAGATAATAATATTGAAAGTAATAGCGAAATAAATAATCAATACGGAAACATAAATAATAAAAACTCAAGTAATTTACTGGATGACTTTGATGATATTTTCAATAATAACAACAATACAGGTAATATTTTTGAAGATGACGCCAACATGCTCGATTTTGTATCCTCAAGGTCTCCCATTAAAAAAACAGAAATGTTTGAAGAAAATAAAAATATTGATCCTTTAAATAGCAACACATCAAACATCGTTCAACCAGCTATTTTCTTCAGTTAGCACTATATATATCATTAAAAAATTCAAATATTAAAGTTTAAAATCTAATTCTTTAAACTATATTTAGCTTTATTAGTTTTAGTATATTAATTTTTTAGTTAATCTAAGGTTTTTAAGAATTTTCTATTACCCGAGGAATTAAATATGCCACAAATTCTTTTAAGCGGGTTGTTTGGGTGTTTACCACCTATCGCCTCCAAAGAATGTTCTTTGTTTATATTTAAATGGGATGACAGAAAATAATAGCTTTAAAAAAGAGAATGTTCTTAACACAACTAACCTAGAAGAATGTATAATTTCTGTCGCACCTATGCTAGATGTGACAAACATACATTTTAGAACATTGTGTAGAATAATATCTAAATATGCAGAACTATGGACAGAAATGGTTGTGTCTGACACTATTATACACTGTTATAAAGATGAATCTCGCCGTCATTTACTTGAGGATGTTCATTTAAAAACAAATGAAAGTGAAGATCCACTTGTGTTACAATTGGGAGGTAATGATCCAGATAAAATTAGAAATTCTATATTAATTGCAGATAAATATGGATTTAAAAGATACAACATAAACGTTGGTTGTCCATCAACAAAAGTTGCTTCAGATGGTAATTTTGGCGCGACTCTGTTTAAATACCCTTTTAGAGTGGCAAGAATAGTTAATGAAGCGAATAGAACATTGAAGGAGCTAAATAATGATACAAAATTGTCAATAAAAACACGAATAGGTGTTGATGAGTTTGATAGTTACAAACATTTATTTAATTTCATATCTATAGTTTCAGGTAAAAATATGAATAACGCAAAAAAGAAGGAATTATTAGATATATTCCCACAAGATATTTACAATGATAATGAACTAATTAATTACGATAATAATAACTATATTGGTACAGATAGTTTTATTATACATTCTAGAAAAGCATGGTTAAATGGTATTGATCCCTCTAAAAATAGAAGAATACCAAAATTAAGATATTCTTGGGTATATAGATTGACTGTTGACTTTCCCGATCTAAATTTCTACGTCAATGGTGGAATAACATCTATTGAACAGGCTATATCTATATTAAATGGAAGTTGGTTTATTTACAATAATTTTAATAATAATAAAAATAATGAGGATTTAACAGAAACCAACAAGAAAATGAAACTGGAAATTAGCGATGATAAAAAGGATAATAATAAAATCCTTGACGATTTCAGTGATGAAGACGAGAATTGTAAGAACAATTACTATAGAGGCATAATAAGAAACCTAATAAATCAAAACAAATGGAATAGAATCAAAGGTGTTATGATTGGAAGAGAAGTAATGAATAATCCATTTATCACACTTTCAAATGTAGATCAATTAATATATAATAAAAAGGTTGACAATTATATTACAAGAGGATATGTTTTGAATAAATATATTGATTATTTAAAAGAAATTAGACCTAGGAATAAAGACAATACTTTTACTATAGGTGAACTAAATATTTATTTAAAACCTGTTTTTGGATTATTTTATGGATTATCTGGAACTAAACATTGGCGTAGAATACTAACCGATAATATTTCAAAAGTAAAATTAGATGTAAATAAATACAAGAAACCGCATAGCATATTAGAGGAGAGCATTGAATTGTTTAAAAAAGACTATTCTAGTTTATTAGACATTCCTTCATCTGAATATTTAAATAATAAAATATTGTAAAATATTACTGTATTTATCTTAATTTTACTTATTACCCTTGTATTAAATTTGAATAAAGTTCTACTGTAACTAAATTATTATTGACCCTGTTATATCTTTTTCGCCTTAAGTGAATCCAATTATAAGTAAATAAAGACAAACACATAACATATGAAATAATTGCAAGAAACAAAAACACTAATGTTAAAAATAATGTTTGACTCTGTTCAAAACATATATTTGTAAATGAATTTTGTTTATTTAGTTTACTGATCACAATATCATTAGTACTCATTATTTTATGTATATACTTTTGAATAATTATTTTTTTATTTATGAAAATACTTGTCTTTTCTGTATTTTCTTCACTTATATCGAATTCCATTAGCAATACTAAACATGTATCGTATATTCCATGCAATATGCTTGTTGGCATTAAACATAATAGCTTCAATATTAAAATTCCAAAGTTATTATATATTATATTAAGTTTCATATTGCTTAATAATATGCATGAAAATCCAGATGCAGATACGTGAAATGGAACTGAAAGTATTCCTCTTGCAATGCTTACTAATAGCATTTTATATATATCGTTATCACAATTTATTAAATAAGCAATGTTTTCAATTGTAGCAAATCCAAGAGAACATGCTATTCCAGACAATATATATCCATAATTTGATGATATATAATGTATAAAAAAGTTTCTTTTAACATTCAAATCATATAATTCATATTTTATTGTAAATAAACCTATTAATTTTGAAAGTTCCTCAATCAAACCGATATTTAATATGTACTTAATAATTGTTGCTATAAAACAATATATAAAACCTTTAAAACAACCATATTTCACTATAAAATAATCTTTTGATATACAATTGCAGTAAATATTTAAGTAATTATTGTCATTTACATATTCCTCTTCAGTATAATATTTCAACACGTAAAATATTATACCTTCAAATACTAACGTAATCAAAGTTGAAAATGTGGAACCAATTACAAATAGTTCAGAAAATGATCTAATTCCTATTTCTATATATATGTATTTCATAAGTAAATATGTTATTATTAATGATGGTGTTATTGCTAAAACTATTATTAATATCCCATTTATTCCATTATAATAAAACAATAATAACGATAATATTATAACAAACACCAGTAAATATTCACTTATTTTTTTATTTACTGAATTATTAACTATATAATATTCAATTAAATTTGATTCATGTTGATTTATGTTATCTTGCAATAAAGATCTACTCAACATTACTTATATTTATTTTTAAAACTTAATATTCAATAATATATAATTCTTCACTCTTATTTGTTCATAAAAGTTTAATATTTGATAAAAATAATAACAAACAAATAAGTAAATCTATAAATCATTTTAAATCTTATTTTTATATTACTATGTTAACATTCACTCATTATACTTATTCACTTTGTTAAATTTTTTTTTATTATTTTAACCAATGCGTTTTTTACATGCTTATTTCACTTTTCGTGACGATGGGGTTGTATTTATATCGAGACAATTTATATAGTTAATTCAAATAATAAAGTAATAAGAGGGAAACAATGGCGCCAAAAACAATATTATTTTTTATGTAAATAAACTAGGGCTATAAAACATTGTGATGAGGAAAAGGGCTGTGAGTTAAATTTTGTTAATAACTATAACAAATATTTGGTTGTTTATTGAAAAACTATATAGTATTAATTTGTGTATTTCCTTTTAACCGTCATTATTGTTCACTTTTTTATTTTTTTGTTGTTCAAAATTTATATAAAAAACGCCAATATTACCGTTACAATTAATATTTCTTTAATTAATTTATAATGTTTGGATCTACAAACCCTTCTTCGAGTGGAGGTTTGTTTGGAAACATCAATACAGGTAATAATACGAATTCACTATTTGGAAATATCGAATCAAACAATAAAAATAATAACAATAATAATGTTGGTATATTCGGTAATGCTACTACACAAAATACAGGAAGTAGTTTAGGATTGTTTGGATCATTAAATAACAGTAATTCTTCTGGAAATTCATTAACAACGGGATTTGGGGGAGTAAATAATAATAATAATAATAATACACATAATCAAGGAATAACAGGTGGTGCATTGTTTAGTTCGAATAACGGTGGAATTGGAGGCAGCAGTAGTAGTGGTATTAACAACAGTTCTACAGGTACAGGTTTATTTGGATCTGGACAAAATAATTTATTATTTGGGGGAAGTTTAACTGGAATATCTAATAATAATAACGCTTCAGCTTCGTCTGGTTTATTTGGAAACAATGCTGCATCATCTATTAATAGCACTAGTAATTCAAGCTTGAGCTTTGGATTCAATTCAAGTACAAACAATAGTGGCACTGGACTTCCGTCTTCGAATACAGGTGTTTCACTTTTGTTTGGATCTAATGCAAACAATAATAATACTGGAAGTACAAATAGTGGTTTATTTGGAACAACTTCTTCTTTATTTGGTTCATCTTCATTGTCTTCCTCCTCAAATAACTCAATTTTTAATTCTAATACAGTTTTAGGTAGTGCAACTAATTTACTATTTGGATCATCAACAAACGGTACTACCACTGCTTCATCTACAAATAACAATTCATCTCTATTTTCTGCTTCCACGCCGTCATTGCAATCCTCATCATTGACTTCAACTTCGCTGTTTGGAAACTCAACAGGACTTTCAACAACAGAATCTTCTTCTTTATTCGGTTCGTCAACAAATTCTAATACTAATCCAGTAATTACTGGAGGCACTTCATTATTTGGTTCTGTTTCTTTAAACAATAGCAGTAGCAGCGCCAGTAATACTGGACTGACTCTAAATTCATCTACAAACAACAACTTGCTAGGCTCAAGCACTGGTTTATCTTTGTTTGGTTCAACAACAAACAACACTACATCTATATTGTCTGGAGGAGCAACTAATGCAAGCTCAACAGGAGTAGGACAACAAACAGGGACATCTTCTGCATCTACGTCTATATTTGGATCTGGGAATTTAACCTCAAGTGATAATTTATCAGGCTCAAGTTTATCATCTTCATCAACTTCTGCAAATTTATTTTCTTCATTTGGGACAAGTGCATCAACATCAAGTAATACAACTACAAACACAAGCTTAACATTTGGAAAATTAAACACAACATCAGAAAACAATAATAATACAGAATTAAACAAACTAGATACCATAATGTCTCATCAACATGAAAGAGTAGAGGACGTATTAAGGTCTTGGGAAAATAGGCTTGCACGTCAAATTAAAATGTTTAATAAAGCAGCCTCGGACGTTTTAGAAGTAGATAAATCTATAATATTGTACACAACAAAGCTTTATTCTATTAAATCTGATCAAGATGAAATAAAATTAAAACAAGAAAATATGGACAACAGAATAGACCAAATAGCACAACAACAAAATAGTTTATCAAATACACTTAGAATAATAGAGGAATCTTTCTCAAAAAAATTAGAGGATTCTCTGGGGAACAATTCAAATATTAGTGCAAATAATAATAAAGATAGTTTTAGTTCAATTATGAACTCAAAATCAAGTCAAAGTATGAGAATATCAGCTGCGAGAGCAAATGCGCTAAATTCAGAATTACAAGATATTGAGTCTCAAGTGAATACATTAATGTCCCAATTAAACAATTTACACGAAAGAATGTATCCTTCACCTCTAAATGAAATAGTAAAAATATTAAATATGCATCATCTTACTCTGCAATCAATTGAAAACGAGGCTCAAAGGCTCAAGGAGAAGATTAACCTTGCTGAGGATTGTTTAGTTAGAAGATATTAGTATTATTAATATTATACAGAATTCAGGTGATATTCCTAAATTATTGAATTATTTTTTAATTTGTAACTAAAACAAATTATTTTTAAATGAATACAAAAATAGTTAGAATATACACCCTTTCTGACACTTGATTTTTTTTTTTAATATTTCACTTTCTTTTTTTAATATTATTAGATTCATTCTTAAACTTTCTTGTTTCTGATTCTTCTATTGAAATGGAAGAGTCTGAATAGTAGCTGCTTTCCGAGGTGATAGATGTTTTAGACGGAGACGAGTACGATGAGGAATATGAAGAGGATAATAGTGAAGAAGAGGATGAGGAATGTTGTGATTGCGAAGAAGTCGAGAATTTAACTGAATTATTCAATTGTACTCCGTTTTTCTGCTGTGTCACTTCACAAATGCCATTATTATTAAGAATATCTAACTGTTGTTTGTCGCCATTATTATCAATGTCACAAATTAACTGTGGTTGAATGTGTGAATTATACTCATTGTATTTTTTCTTGTCATGATTAATATTATCACTATTATCATTTGAATTAATAATTTCGTTGTTTACTTCTACACTAGTGAGCGAAGACAAGTCATTTTCATTAATTTTAGTTTGACTTTGTGGCACAGAGTAAGGGAATAGAGTTGCACATTTTTCATTATTTTTTGAATTTGAATATGATTCTCTGTACTGGCTGTTATCAAAAGATGATACATTTGCAACATTCATTTCAAAAGGATTAATTAATGTCTTTCTTTTTCTGCCTCTTGTCTTTTTAAATCCAGAACAAAACATACACTTATATGGTTCGTTATCCTTCGGAATTCTTTCTTTATTTAAACCTAGACAACACCAATGAAACCAATTGTTACATGTATCGCAATATATCCAATCTAAATACAACAGCGACCAATCTCTTTTATACAATTTATCGCAAGCTATACAAATATTATTGCTAATATCACTGTTTCCATAAACATTACTGAAATTTTGTATATTCTGGCTAATGTTTGTATTGCCACTATATGACTTTTTTTTATGTTGATTTAAATTACGATTTATGGATGAATTAATATATTTTTGTTTTGGGAAACCAATACCATATACAAATCTAGATATTACGTCATAGCAAAATATTTGAATAAGGTCATCCCACTTACTTATGTACATTATATCTTGACCGCATTGATAGTTAATATTATCATTTTTAATTTGTAAATTGTTTGAAAATAACATTATATTATATATATTTATATTATTTAAATTTTTATTACCTTTGTTGTAATCTTCAAATATATTTAAACCGTAATAATTAAATAAACTTATTTTCAATAATGTATTGTCATTTGTTTGGTTTTTAATTGTACAACCTGAATTACTTAAATTTTCACCGTCAATCAAATTTCCAAAGTTAGACTCAATTATGTTATTATATAAAGCTCTTAGATACACCAAATCACATGAACCTGAATTATTATTGTTATAGTGATTTCTAATATTAATATCGTTATCATTAAAAAAATGTTGACTATTGCTATTATTACTGTATTGATTATGATATAAACACCAAGATCTCCTATATTGCTGTTGATAATGACTAAAGATGCTATTGTTATAATTCAAGTTATGAGCACCGGTGCTGCAGTACTGTTCATATTGTTTGTTCTTATATTTACTGTAATCAAATTTACAACCAATAGACTTGCCACAAGAAATATGAAAATGTGTATTGCATAAATTATGAGAACACTTAATGGTAACTCCATTATTTAATCCACAATATTTACAAAAGTTGTTAAAATATTTTTTTTCTATTGAAACAATATTATTTATCAAACACGACTGGTTTTTTGAATATGTAGTTAGCCATTCAATGCATACAGGATGTATCCAAACATCGTTGATTAATTTATGCTGTTCGTCTAAATATATGCATCCATCAGAAAGCAATGTTTTCCTTGATTTTACGTTCTGAAAATCAATATATGTACCCTTATGAATCCTAATCAATACATTATCGAATCTTGAGCACAAACAACAACAACTGTCTGTAATAACATTAATATAATTTTTGCTTTCAAAGTAAAAACATCTTTCACATTTAAGATTATAATTGCTGTCTCGAATAGAGATTACATTATTGTATAAACTATTACAATTAAAGCATATTACTAAATTACAAACCTTACATTTATATAAATAATTGTTATTTGAATTGCTTATTTGCATGTTCTCATCAAATATTGGATATAATGAATTACATATTTGACAACAATAGTTCCAATTTCTGCTTATTATACTGTAGCACGAGTTCAATGATTTCAAACAGGCCTCATTAGGATTCAATTTTTCAATACTCAAGTATTTTAACCCGAATAAATTAAGATGATAATTTATATTTTTATCATCTATTGTTGAAAAAACATTGTTATTGTCAACATCACCATTATTGCTTTGAACGGGATTACTTATATTGTCTGAAACAGGTTCTAACATAGACAAATCATAATTTTTAATAATATTATAGTAAAAAGTCAATGGTATAAATTTCCAATAGTAAAATAATGAGAACCAAGGTCCGAATCCCATTTTAGAAGCTATAATTAATGTAATCAGTCTGATTTCATAAGGATTCATTAATCTGTTTAATAATAATTCCATTGTATTGAATATGCAAGTAATTATCAATCTTGAATTATCTATATATCTGTATTGATTAATACTATACACATTACTTATTCCCAGTGAACTTAATATACTGTTATTAATTGACTTTAGCCAGAAATTCACATTTCCTGACCATGGAGTGGATAGTCTAGATATAACGGTATCTACAGATTGCACATAAACTAATTCTGGCAAATATAAATGAAATTTAGAGAAACTGTTAAACATAGATTCGTTTTCCATCATGTCTCTTTTTAATTTAGTATCAATCTCATTTGTAATAGCAACTTTATTGTTTTTATTTTCAAAATTTTGACTATTATTATAAAGTTTTTTTGCCAATTTTGTTAAAAATAAAATAGTTTGTGTGTCATCTCTTAAATCTGATAAAAATGTTTGTCTTATAATTATTGGCAAATTAAATATATTAATAAACATTGAAGACTTATCGCCATCATTGTTTTTATAACTATTGTTGTCATGCTTAATGTAGTTATTTTTATTCTTTATACTATTATTATCACAATACCTATCATAAAACCATCTGTTAAAATGACTCAATTGGTATTTTCTTAATAACAATGTTGGAGCAATATAACTAGAATGCTCTGGACAATAAAATATGGGTTTGCTATTTTCCCAATCAACAATGCATTCCTCAGTTGAAGATGCACAATTAATGTGATAATATTTAAAACACTCATTATTATGACAAAGAACAGGCGAACAATCTATCTTATTGCAACCTTCACATTTTATCTTATTTCTGTATAAGTCTACTTTAATTCTGACGTAATTTCCGTCATTGCTTAAAACACTGTTGTTACTTAGTGCACATCTTATGTGGGACCAATACCCATCTACTGTTTTTTTCATTATCCCACCACCTCTGCAATATGAATCATACCCGCATAATTGACATATAGGAACTTTAATGTGTACTCTGTATTTATTGTTTTTGCTGTCAAACTCTATTACTTTTTTTTCCAATAGTTTTTCTATTATATTATTATCACTTTTATATACATCAAATAAACTATTGTCACATTTATTCATGTTATCGCTGTTAGTTAATTCATTATCATCGTCTATAATTGTGCTGTATTCTAAATTGTTATTATCTGTCATAACACATATAGGAGGAGTTTGATTCATTTTCCTTCTTTTGTTTAATTCTGTATACCACCGTATAGGATTAAATATTTGACTGTTAAACAAATCTAAATCTGCTAAATTATATGGCATTTCAATGCTTGGAATCCAGTCATTAAATAAATATAAAGTTCCTTCGCCATCAACCCTATTGTCTTTATTGTCACAGCGACTATCAAATTCAAACGTGAAATAACAATAACTGTCTTTAGGTTTATTTAGTGTTACTATTGGTGTTTTTCTAGGCCTCCCTTTTCTTCTTTCAGATGTTACAATTAAACTGTTAGAATTAACGCTGGATTCAATATCTTCACTTTCACAAAATAAATTTCTTTCTGTTATCAAAGGGAACTTCCACTCAGTTATCCATGGAAACACTACTACATCATTACTATTATTATCATTGGTATTAGTAATAACGTTGCTAGATATAACATTATAATTAACCAGTTGTGACAAAAATAAATCTGCGTTTTTTTGTATATAGCTGCATGAATTTTTATAAGATTCGGAATTTCTAGGACCACTTATCATTCTAATCAATAAAGAAAACAAATAATTGTGATCCAATAATTCTGATTTAATTGATAAACAGGAATCACACAACCACCACTGATCATCATCCTCTTGTTCATTTTTATTTTTTAAATTTAAATTCTCACTATCAAAATCGCCCTGCTGACACTTTTTTTCCCTCTCAATAACATTTAACATTCTAGTTGAATTATATTTAAATGGTTGTTTTGGATTCACACATGAATGGTGAGCCGGTTGATAGCAACCATCGCAAAAATAAATGGGATCCTCGTCCCAGTCAGTGTCATTGCCGCATATAGAACACATTGCAGTTTCTTGCCATTCATTAGGTAAATATTTTGATTCAATACAACCTAACCTATATATTTCGAGATCCCTACACTGTTTTTCCAATGTATAATTATAATTGTTCAATTCATATTTTTTAATCCTATAATAATTACTTAGTTCGTATTCCTTTTTTAGCCAATAATTTACATCTATCTGTCTTTCATTTTCAATTCTTTCAAGTATTACTTTAAATAATTTGACCTTGCTTATATATATTTCCTCTAAACGCTTAATTAGTGATTTAGATACGTTCTCCAAACTTATATTATTTATTCTATTTAAATAGTAAATATTTCTTGTTTCATCAATACGTTTGTCTATATTATATTTGTCAACACTAAAATATTCTGAACCACTTAAAATATGGCTAGTTTTATTATTGAAATTTATTATTGAATTCAAGTTATTGTTTGTGTTCTCACTCTCCCTTAGGCCATTCTTATAATCGTTTAATATGTTATCTATGTTTGGTGATATATTTATATTATCTTGAAAGAAATCACCAAAACTCTTTAATTTTTTAATTTTAGTTGTTTTTTCACTATCTCCAAAATTATTCACGTTTATTTTTGAATTCTTATCGTCAACTATTGATATTAATCTATCTTCATCTATCATGAAGCTTTCTATATCATTTTTTATATACTCTCCAGACCCTATTATACTCCTTACTACATTACTACTGCAATCATTTAAACTGACGTTTTTATCTTCACATAAATCAGAAATATCAAAGTCTTGGAATTTATTGCTGCTTAAAGCACAGTTTTTACCGGAATTACCTTTATTGTCTCTATTTACAACTAATTCATCAACTGCATGGTCACCCCTTATGTCATTAAACTGTAGATCGCTCGTATCAAGTAACCTCTTTCTTAAATATAAATTTACCTTTGAGTTATTAATGTTAAATATCCAATTTTCTGACATATCATTAAAGTTGTATAAACTTCCACTTTCAGTTCCATCACTATAAAAATAAGTTACATTTGGTCCTGTAATGATATCTGGTAAAATGCAAACGTAATTACACGTTTTATTTTTATCAAACTCATAATTTCCTTTATTATAAAGTGAGTCTTCTAGTTTGTCATTTATATTATATAAATTCCTATTTGTATTCAATGCTGTATATTTGTTCATACACTGTATTCTAAATAAAGTTAGTAAAATTTCTCTAACACTATTACATTGATTTAATTCTTTTGGAAAATCATTGGGTTTATAAAGTGGTGGAATGCTTATTGTTAATCTTATATTCTTTATTATCTTTGATTTCTTATTTCCACTGCATTTTTTTACATCTCCCGTTTGCGTTTCATTGTTATAACTGCAACTATTGTTATTATCATTACTTAAATATAATGTATCATTACTGTCATACAGTCCATATCCATCACCGTTTAAATTATTATTTATTTTATTCCACTCCGCCAACCCACCTTCTAATACTAAACAAGAAGAACTATATTCACTTTTGCAATCGTCTAATATACTTTTTTCATCACTTAATATTTCATTTATTGTATTTAATATATATTCCGATGAATTTATATGAAATTTTAATATATCTTTAATTTTATTGTTAACTTCATTAAAGTATTCGTCTTCTATATTTATCCAAAACAACAACTCATCGTCTAATTGTGAATTTTTTAAATTATTTGATTCTAATTTCTCGTCATTTCTATTTAAATTTGCTGTATCAAAAACCATTTTATTCCAAATATTAATATCATTACTCTCGTTATTATAATATTAACTTTATCCGAACATATTATTCCACAATGATCACTTTTAATCCTTTTTTAATTCAAAAATTTAAATTTATAGCTAGTTTTCGTATTAATATTTTAAAATATTCGTATTATTCAAATTAAAAATATAAAAGGTCTTCTAAGCTTCAGTTTAATCTCTTTTTTTTGTTACATCTCATTTATCTTTCCCATTTCAATATTTATTTTTTTATTATTTAACGATCTTTTAAATTATATTCTTTTTTTTTTAAATTAACATTTATTCAGTTACCTCCACTTTACCGTCTACTTTTAATTTCACACATCCCACTTTCCGCTTATTAATTTTAGTTTATGAAAAATTTAGGAAAAAAAATATTGAATATTTTATGCAATTATATATGAAAATAAGATAATTAAATAAATAAAACATTCATTTTCGTCAATAAAACTATGTAATGTGCAGAAATGGTGAACTAAACAAGCTATTTGTTTTCTAGTGAAATATATGTATAATTAAAGTCGAAAAAAATAAGATAAAAAAATAGTATTTGTTTTCTTTTTTATAATCTACTACACAAATATAAATAATATATTCATTGTTAAAATAAGTAGGTATTAAGTTTACTCACTTTCAATAGATTTAAGATCTTCTAAAAAGTGTGTTTATTACAACAAATTAACCACAAATAGAGTTTACCCAGAGAGATTTGCCCTTTCATATTTGTTTCATTAATATCTAAAGCAATAACATTGGGTTAGTATTGATCTTTAACATATTTAACAACTAAATTATAAAATACATATGGAGGAAACACAAAATCTGATTTACACTTAAACATATCACTTCACGCGCTGATTTTTTGATATGATTCCTGATTTCATCATGCTTGCTTTTATTTAACACATTCAAATATTAATTAATGAGGGGAAATAAGTTATTTTTGATATATCTTTCAAACAATTAAATTTGGTTATTTATATTAGATCCACGTGTTCTTTTTTTTATAAAATTAAAAAAATTACTGTAATTTGTGTTTGTGAACACACATGCTATCGATGTTTTTTTTTCATAAATAAATGGTATGCTTTCTAGATCACAAAAAACGTAACATAAAAAAGAATACAAACACTATTCTATAATAGAATTTTATTCATTAAGTTGATATTATTTTTTGAACAAGCCGTATTCTTTCATCAATATTTAATTTGATTAGCAAATATTAAAATATTGATAGACTTAACCGAAAAAGTAAATAAAGTTTATAATTAGAACTTTTTTTATTTAGTACAAAATACTCATAAATTTAGATATATTTTGTTCTGTTTATCTTAAAACTAAAAATGACAATATTTATTACCGGCTTTAACATTAAGAATTTGTACTTATTCATTATTATTCTAACTACACAATACAATTACTTCAATGTAACACATAAGAGTAATTATAATAGTATTTTTATTCTTGAAATATCCGCTGCAGAGACTGGAGACAATAGAAAAAGTCATAGTCTTGAAACAGGTTCTTTTGGTGAAATAGGAACAGGGGGTAACGGATCATCAAACTCTTCACAGGAACCTAATGCACTTTCAAACTTCGAGGAAAGTGGTAAAAAATGTAAGAAAGCAAAGAGGAAAAGATCCAGAAGTAGAGGCAGAAGTACAAGCAGAAGCAGAAGCAGAAGCAGAAGCAGAAGTATAAGCAGAAGCAGGAGCAGAACGAGAAGTAGAAGCAGTGATAAAAACTCAAATATAGATTCCTCTGTTAAAAACTATGGGACCAGTAATAAAGATTGTAGTTTGAACCCTAAATGTACTTTAAATGTAGCAAAATTGGCAACTGGTCAGACAGTTAGGTGTCCAAACAAAAATAAATCCAAACAAAGTTGCTGCAGTCTTTATTTGAAATACTACTCACGTTATAACGAATGTCTTTCAAAAGAGAACACTAATAGCGAGAACGATAAAGAAATATCTAACAAAAATAAAGAAATTGCCAACTTTAAAGATTCATGTAAGACTATTTTGAATTCAAATAAAACTATGTTTGAAATTTTCTACAATAAGTGCCTTTTATTTATAGATGACTGTCTTAAAAATGTTTCCTTTGATGAACTTGTCGAGACGTTATTGGAACTATGGTCTTCTTTAGCAGGAAAAAGTTTTTTGAACGAGATGGATAAAATACCAGGATTTATTCCTAAAGATTCTGTCTATGATATTCCTTCAACTTCGAGTGAAAACTTAATGGCGACTTATTTAGAATGCCTGGAATTAATATTTATAATCATTAATAATATGGCATCATTTCTAGATAAGAAGGAAAAAATAAGAGAATTGAAAAAAGAAATTGAAATTTTAAAACAGATTGATTAAACTCACATTAAGTGTTTTCTCACTTTATAATATAATTTACTTGGTGTGTAAATTTCTATTTTTTAAAAATGTTTTGTTTACTGTTTAGAAATTTTTTCATTTCAATAATAATTATTAAAGTTATACATTCTTTACGTGATATTATATTTGTGAGAAGAAGGGAATATAGAGTTATCATCTATATTAACCGCACTTTGTTCGACTATTGTATACAATTCTGATATTTTGTCACCTTTTTCCTCATTTAAGTTTAATTTAGTGTTAGAATTAAAAAGAAATGGGTTAACTACTTTTTGTATATTTGACTTAGCTGAAGATTTTGAATTACTGCTGCTTTCACAATGTATATTGATGCCACTAATGTCATTATTATTATTGGTTTTACTACTACTACTGTTAAAATTAGGATCACTACTTGTATTAACTCTTTCGTTTTCAGTGTCACTAACTATGTGATTTGTATGATAATCTGCCTCACCCCAATAACCAAGTGAATTATTGTTATTATTTTTATTTATATTAAAAGTACAACTATCACTTAAATTTTCAATATTAATCCTGCTTCCTATTTCATTTATTTCATCATCTATAGGTGGTAGTAAACCCCATATTGGTTTTCCTTCATCGTCTATTGGTGGTTTACCCCAGTCTCCAGGTTTAAACCCAAATTGGCAACCATCTGGTATTTGTGAGTTTACTCCAGGTACCCTTAAATATGGATAAGATGGGGGAGGACCATATTTTTGCATTTTAATTAACCATGGAGGTGGCCAATTTGGCTGCAATCCTAATGCATCTTTTAAACGTTTTGACAATTTTCCAGGGCGTATATTTTTGTTTCTAAATTCATATTCCTTACCTTCATAATATAATTCACCAATTTGAGTGAGTGCAGGTTTTGTTGAATAAACAAAAAATGCATCATGCAATACTTGATAATCAATATCCATTTTGTTTAACTTTGGACGTATTTTTCTTCTTTGTTTCTGTTTCATTGTCATTCTGCTTTCTTCTTCCAGTAACAATGCTCTTATTTCAGCTATGTTAGTTTCTTCTATGTAACTTGGTAATTTGTATGGTGGGCGTTCCAAACCTCTTTTTCCTTGTAAATATCTTCTTTTTGAATTCCAATGAAGTGGCACTTTTACAGATCCTTGATAACCCTTTAAAAATACTAATAATTCTGGATCATTCGCAGTTGTATCCCATATTTCAACTAACTCTGGATTCTTTGACTTTTTCTTCAACTCTTTTATTGTTATTTTTCCTAATATACCATTATTTTTGCTTTTAAAATTTTTTAATTCCAAATTTCTTCTCTCTACTTCACTATTCGCTATTTCATTGTCATATTCCTCATCCTCCATTATTGTGGTCATATTTATATCAGTATATTCCTCCACTTTGTTATTGTGATCAGACTTAATTGTATTTTCCTCATTACTTGATTTAATTTCACTTTTATTCACTGTTTTATTACCGTACTCTAACCCACATAAATATTTGTATGCGTCCGGAAAAACTAACTTTAACTCAATATTCTCCTCAAAATTATATTCTACATTACTGTCTTCCAGAACAACATTAGTATCATTATTATTATTGTTTCTACTATCCTTAATGCTAATATTAGAATTCGACTTATTTTTTTTATTTGCTTTATTTCTCTCCTTTTTTAATTTATTATGTAATTTCTTATACTCTTCTTTGTTATTCTTCAACTCCCCTAATCTTTTTTTTATGTCTATTAAATCACTCATTTACATATTTAGTTTATTTTTTATTTTTTAATTATTTTTACTTTTCATACTCGTAGTCACACGATTAAGACTCAATTACAATGAATGATCCCGCCAAATATTAGGTACCTTGTTCAAATATTTATCCCACAAATTGCAAAAATAAAGATCTTAATTTAAAAATACAAGAATAAATATCAAATATTATTCGTATATTTTAACATTAGTAAATAGGAAAACCTATACATGTTTATATCACACCACATTTTATCAATTTAATTTGGTGATATACTTTATTAATCTGTATATATTGTGTTGCATAATTAAGAGAAAAAAATATATTCAATATAAGATAAAGGCATAATAAATGTCTATAATAGTTAAATATGTAACATTGGTGATAATAACCATATTGTCTACAACAGTATATTACATTAATTTTAATCAATATCCCCTATTTTTTTACGATAAAAGTGTATTTTTAGAAATAAACAATCTAACATATAATAACAATAATAAAATATTGAGTAATAATGTGTTAATCAACTTTGAAAACTTACCAGATTACATAAAAAACTTTGAAAACACAGAAAATAAACATTTTGAGTTGTGTCGTGAATATTGGAATAACGATATTGAGCTTATATTTAATAAGTATCTTTCAAATACTAACATAAATAGTATTAAACCATCAATTCAGACTGAATATACATTAAATTATATAAACAACACAAGTATAAATGACGACATTACGTTAATAAAAATTAGATTAAAATTTAAATACAACAAAAAGATTCCTGATTATTATATATTACCTATAGTATATTGCATTAATGACGAACGTATTAAATTAAATAAATATAAATTCAGAGATATAAACCATACAATTAAATACATAAATAAGGCAATTAAAATAAATAATTTAAACAAGAGCGAAAATGAGTATAATGAAACTAAAAATATTGATTTACTAATACATTATGATGATTGTCCAATTATTTGGAATTCTATTCCTTATACTATTATTCATAATAATAGCGTCGAATATGAAAAATGTATTTTAAAATCAAAGCTAAGTAAGGAAATACAAAGAATAATTACAAACAATACAATTATTGAACGCGAATATAATTTAAATAAGTATTCGGATAGTAAACATAATTTTGCATATATAACGAAAATTAACGAAATTACATTTAAATCTAAAATTATCGATATTTATAATAATTCAATAGAATATATATGTGATAAAATTAATGAACACATTAATAATATTATTTTTAAAATAAACAATGAAAATATAAATGAAGATAATAACGCTTTATTGTGTTTTGGAACTATTCAGTGCTATCTACCTTGTTACTATAACAATAAAAATGATAATATTAATAATAGTTCTAAATTTAATATAAATAACAATGATGTATATTCAAAAATTTCTCATAAATTAAAAAAGAACCAAATAGATATATTTAAAGTACTGCATTGCATTTGTAAACCAGACGTAAAGAATAATGAAAATTTATTTATTCATTCTGTTTCTACTCATAATAATACATTAGATCTTGGAACAATACCATATGTAAACCACCTTGATAATAATGAAATAATTATAAGATCTTTATTTGTTCCTAATAATACAAATTGGAGAAATAAAAACGATACACTTTTCTTTATTGGAAGATATACCGACACTTTTCGCCTTGATTTAAGTTGTATCGTTTTTAATTTATTATCTAATAATTATTATAATAATACCGATGAAAACAATTATAATTTAGTATCAAACTACATAAATAACCAGGTATATATATCTGATTCAAATAAAATATCATGTAATAATAGAGCCAAATTTCTTGAAAATAAAGTAAAATGTGATAAAGATTTTATATGTAGAAATAGTTCACTATCTCTAAACGAATGGGTTTTATTATTATTAAAAAGCAAATTCTCTCTTGATTTATCTGGAGTTGGTCCTTGGTCTAATAGACTTAGAATGTTACTTTTATTTGGTAAGTTTAATGAATAAAGTTTATTTCATTTTTAATTATTATGATTTTTTTAAAATTTATTTTAATGATATTTAGGTATATCAATCATTCAAAATAACAGATCATTTATTTCAAATCAATTTTATGATCTACCACTTAAAAAAAATAATCTTATTTTTAATTTTAATAATGCTTATGATATTATTAACAATGTAAGTATCTTATATACATATATATATTATATATTCAAAATACTTAATTATCGCATCCTCACTCATTAGATCAATTTAATAAATAAAAATCCACTTTTATCTGAAAAAATTTCTAATATTACTTCGAACTTTTCATTACATTGTCTTTCTGAAAATGGCTTGATTTTGTATTATAAAATACTTTTAAATAAACTAATATATTATGAACTATCACCAACACAATCAGATTTTGTAAGTTATATTATTATTTTAACATATTTACAACTATTTATTAACTTATATTAGATAAATGGAAATAATAATAGTGAAGTCGAAATTTTTCCAAATGATAAAACTAATGATGTAAAAAAAAAACTTGAATTGTGTCTTGAATAATTTTATTTCCAATATAATTTTTATTATTAGTTTTTTATTGATATTATAATAATTACATATTATATATCAATTATTTATAATTTTATTATTTACTTATTATTATTTTCATTTAATTTATTTCCACTCAAAATATTATTATTGTTACTATTATTTACATTTTCTAATACATTTATTGCATTTAAAAAGTTATTATTTACATTATTTATTTCTGAATGTAGTGCATTTGAATTACAATTATTGTAACTTGCCGTATTCATTAAATTATAGTTTACTGCATTATTCATTAAATTATTATATTGAAATATGTTTGGCCAACATTCATTATTATCATTATTTATTATTGATTGATCGTCATTTTTAATATTTGACACAACATTTATTACATCTTTTATATCCTTATTAATATCACCGCAATAGTTTATTATATTAGTGTGATTTACTTTGTTATTTTCACTATTTTTAATATAATCAAAATGTTTATTACTTGATAAATTCATATTAACTTTTGTATTATAATTAGATATTATATCGTTTTCATCACTTTTCATACCACCATTTAATATTTTATCTTGATTGCAATTAATAAGTTCATTCATTTTAATATTATTATCATTTATCGTATTCAATGCCATTTGCAATAACGATGTTGCTGTTGTATTTGTATTACTTGCTTCTACATTTGTAGATTCTTGTGATTTATTTGTTAATAAATTATTATTATCACCTTTATAGCTGGTATTCATATTTCTTTGACTGTTATTCATATTATTGTTACCCACATTACTGTTGTTCATTAAAATCATATTTCCCATTATACTACCTTTCCCATTTAAATTAATCATACCATTATTTCCACTTAATATAACACTGTCATTATTATTTACGTTGTTACTATTAATATTTTTACTCGTTTTAAATAACCCATTAGTCAAATTAATATTATCATCGTATTTTTCAATTTTATTATTAATGACATTTCTTGATATATTATTAATTATTTTATTATTTATACCATTATTATTGTCATTTTTTAAGACACACTTATTTATATTATTGTTATTGTTATTTGGTGTTGTATTATAAAATTGAAAATTAGAAACTGAAGGTACTCCTTTTAAATCTTGCAGTGTATAATATTGTCCTATTGTAGCTGTTGTTACTTTATTATTTTGAATAATATTTTCATCACATATTATATTTGGATAATTTATTCTTGGTAATCCTAATTTTTCTACAATATTGCAATTTGCATCATTATATCCATATGTAGAGAATAAAGATTTTCTTTGCAATATATTTTTATTTTCAATTGTATTAATAAAATCTTGGCCGTTTATTAATGGGTGAATTCCATTCTTAATATTACAATTTTTAATATTATCAATATTGTTATTTTTAGAGTCATTCTCTAATAACAAATTATTTCTGTTTTCATCATTATCCTTAATATTTTTAATGTCACATAACAATTCGCCATTCTGATTATTATTAACATTATATTTATTTCCGGGCAAGTATATTCCATTCATTGTTTTTAATGAGGATATATTATCAATATTTTGTCTTATATAATGCATTGATTTTTTACCTTGTAATTGACCCATACTTTGTAGTTCATTTTGTTTAGCCTTCAAAAATGCTATTGCTTCACTTCTAGCGACGTCAAAACCATATATTTTAGAATTGAATGTTTTGCTTCTTCTTCTTTGACCCTCCGTCCAAAACGCCAACCAGCTCTGCATTCTTTTATTCCAAGAAACTCCTTTATACCCACTCTTATATTGATCATTTTGTTGAGTGTTGCTATTACATGTATTTTTATTATTGGTATTAGCATTACTATTACTATTATCAAAGCATTCAGTGCCGTTATTTATATTTTTTGATGTACTATGATGCTGATTAATACCTGCATTATTTGTGTTATTCTTTTTAATAAAAAATATACCTTGTTTGTTATTAAATAATGAATCTCCTTTTACACAATTATCACCACTATCATAATCAACTTCAATATCCTCATTATCATTGCCATTATTAATTTCATTTTCATCTATTTCCTCCTCAACATCTATTTCAACATCCAAATCTAAATCAATATCTAATTCATCTTTTTGAATATTTTTACTGGGTGTTGTTGATATTGTTGAAGATGCATTAATACTATTATATTTATGATATGAATGGTTTGCTGGTGGAGGTGTTATGATTTGATTATTGTCTGAATTTGAAATTGGACTATTTATACTATTGTTCCATTTTATAGTTGAACTTAAAACAGAATTACTGCCATCACTGTTATTATTATTGCTATCTATAGATTCTAACATACCAATTTCATTGTTTAATATACACTTTGGTCTTTTTGGTGATATTCCCAAAGTATTTTTATCATTACCACCTCCAGATGAATCAATCCCTAAATTTCCACTTAAAGATGAAATATTGCTATCAATTACATCCAGCAATTGATCATTTTCAATTATATGGATACCATTATTATTACAATTTGATTCTTCATTATCTGAATTTATTAAATAACTCATTACTTCCCATTGGTCTTTACCTATTATTGGATGTATCGTCTCATTATTTGTTTTTTCGCTTGAATTTGTGATTTCCATATTTTAATTCAATGAATTATAATTAAAATTAGTTTATTCTAAATAATTTTTTTCTGTTATTGAATCATCACAGTTTTTGCAGAAAANNATATATATATATATATATATATATATGAATGAATGAATGAATGAATGAATGAATGAATAAATGAATGAATGTATTTATTTATGTATATGTTCTATTTAATATAAATAAATGTTATTTTCATTTCATTAAATTTACTAATATAAAACTAATATTTTTATTAACACTTTATTAATAATTTTTTTAAAAATGAGAGTAATAATATTGTATATATTACTTAAATATCGTTTTTTTCGTGATAGTAAAATTTATAGCACTTTAAAAATCCAATAAATATTAATAATACTATAATTATTTTATTATTTCATTTATTATATTATCTTTTATATTAATTTGCTATTATTTATCATAAATTTACATGTATTTTGTTTTAATAACAGTAATAATAATAGTATAATACAATTAAATATAATAATTTCTTTATTGTTCTTTTCTGTTAATTCAAAATAATTTTTTTTAAGGCATGCTTATTTATAGTCCAGATCTACCATTATAAATTTAATATGCTCGAAAACGAGAGTTTGTTAGTTAACCAAATTAATTGCCATTGAAAAATTGAGAAAATTGTTGAAAAAGATGTAATAATGTTTATTATAAATGGACACAATATAATATTTAACACTTTGTTCATTGCCTTTATAATAGAAATATTAGAATTTGAAAGTTCAATTTCATTTGGTAAATATAAATATCTTAATAAACCACCCAATATAAAAATTAAGTTCAATAATACAACCATTACATTTGCTTTATAAATTCTTAGTATTTTCTTCCAAAGTACGTCTGTTTTTTTTGAGTTCCTGTCACTTCTAAAACATGGAATTGTGTTAAAACATACCAATATTGCCGCTATTACTAACAAGAATAAAATTATACTCAAATATGAATTTATAATAAAACTTGCTTGATAAAATAAGCTTATCCAGGGATTAAATACTTGAACTATTGTATCAAAAACTATATTTATTAACATTGAATTAATATGTTCTCTAATTAATATATTTTGACTATTATAAAAAATGCTGTCTACTACTTGTTTCCAATTAAATGAATCCGAAAATTTAATACCACTAGATTCATTATCATTAATTGATATGTTAATTTTATCATATTTGCCTTTATTAATTAACGATTTATCTGAATTGTAACCTGTTTTATTTGTAGACTCAATAAATCCATTTACTTCTTCTGAAATGTGATCATATTGAATTAATATTTGATTATATATTATTTTTACTAACTTTATTAATTTACTGAAATACTCTGTTTGGAATATTTTGCTATTAATATCATCATTATTACTATTATTAGTGCTTTTTTTGTTACCATCATTGTTTCCATTATCTTTTTTAGTATTGATTTTAACATTTTTATCATTTTTACTTAGATTATCATTACCTATTTCACTAATTATTTCATAATCATATTTAATTTTCATGTCAATTAAATCAATATTTAAAAATATATAATTCATGTTTTTAATAAATTTAGTAATTAACTTCATTTCATTAACATCAAATTTAGGTTCAATACTAATTTTATGTTTGTTATATTCCCATTCACATAATTTACTTAATGATAATAATTCATTATCATCTATTTTAAATATTGGTATCGACTGATAACATGAAACTATTTCGAGAAGTAATTGTTTGTTAATATTTACATTATTCATTAGTGAATTTTTTACTTTGTTCTCTTTATTCGAATTAAATATACAATTATAATATACAAGTGCTAAAAATTCAAAATAGTACTCCGAATTATCACAATTAGAAGAAATTTCTTTATTTATTTTACAAAGAACCCTCCCAAAGTTCCATAATTTATTAAAATCTATGTTTTCGTCACATTTTTTATTGTTATACTTTACATTGAGTGAAACATTTGCTAAACGATTATAAATATTATCATTTTTATTCCATTTATTACTAATATTATATTCACCGTGATCATTATCTATTTCACCAATTTTTATCATTCTAAAATTACTTCTAAGTTTTTTTATTAGATTAATATTATTCTGAAATCTTTGCTTTTGAATTTCTTTCATTTTATTGTAATTTAAATCGTTATCTACAAAGCTTGAATAACTATAGTGATTTATGAAATTGCTGTCATTTTGCTCTAAATTTGTATAGCTTAAGTTATCATTTTTATCAGTTATGCAGTTATTCGGTAAGTCCCATGGTCTCAGCAAAACTTTTAAATACTTGCAATACTGATTATCGTTATATAGTACTAATTTATTTTTATTTTTTTTAAAATCAATTAGTAGTGACTTCACACCAAAGAATAAATATGTTATAGATGACAGTCCTTTTGTAAAATATAAACCATTTAACCCAAGTAATTTGGTATTATTAGTCACTCGAATATAATAAGCCTCAATATAATAATTGAAATACTCAAAATATATATAATATGTAAGCAACAAAAATATAATCATTAATAATGTTTTTCTTGTAAATAACATTTGTTATATAACGTCTATTTTAGTTCATTTTTAATCATTACAGATAAATAATGATGTCTTTTTTATTATTAAAAAACATATATCACTATATTCGAGTTAACAAAGTAAATTATTTTTATTAACAATTAAATAACTTTAACAAAAAAAATTGGCTAAATTCCGATACATTACATTTCCACAATAATAAAATTCGTCTTTGTTATTGAAGGGAATTTATTTTTTATTATTTTTATTTTTTTGATTATTATTTTAATATTACTTTGTTTTGTGTGGGATTATTACGTGGTAGAAAAAAATATGCATGTACATGTTGGCGCCAAAACGAAATTCTACTAATTTAAATTACGGAAATAGATTATTATAGTAATGCATGTTGTTGTATTACTGTTTATAACTATTATAGTAAATGTCTTTGGCTATAACACAAAGAATCATGATCTGGCTAAAGATCATGTGCATTGTTGTTGCTCAGAATTAGATGGAAAAATTATGAGTTATGGCGATATCAAGTATTACTTGACAATATTATTTAATGAATGGAAAAAAATAAAAAAGATAATAAATAACAAAGAAGGATTTTCAGAACTCAATAATGATGTTAAAAATTTGATATTTTTTAAATACCTATTAGAAATTGAAGAAAGAGTTATTTTTTGTAAAAATGAATATATTTTTTGTAATTACAATTTAAATTGGTACAATAACTACGGACTTAATAATATAGATAATGTTTCTAGGGAATTGTTCAAAATTTACAGTTATAATAACACAAATTGCTTGACAAGAAACTCTAAAAATATAATGAATATTTTGTACTATAGAAATGCGAATATTAATTTAAAAAATGATAATATCATAAACAAGCTTAAATTATTAATATTATTTTATAATCAATTTGAAGAGGATTTAGCAGAGTACAATTATTATATTAATAACTTTAATTTAAATGAGGGTGAGACTTTAAATTCGAATTATAGTTGTTCTAATAAAAATATTCAGGTAAAAAATAATATCGATCATTTTAATAAAAAATGGAATATGAACGAAAGTGAAAAAAAATGTTATTTAAAAAATATAGGGATAAAAAATAAAGGTAAAAATGAATTTTGGACCAACTATCATGAATACTATTCATTTAATAAGAATATTAAAATTTTATTTAATTTTTTAAATAAAATTATGATAAAAAGCAATAATATAATAGAAAATACTAAGGAAACAATGTATAAAAAAGTACTTTACTATTATATATGGTTAATTATTATGTCAAAAATTACATTATATATACTCAGAAAAATAGCCTTGTTATATATATTTTTGGATAAATTTATTATATATATAATAGACGCTATAGAAGACTATTTATTTATGTTTATAAGTTTGCAATTTACATTCGAATTGATAAAAACTGTAATATCAGAATTATAAAATAGGAGAAAAGAAAATCATTATTTTGACTTAATTTGTCTTGCAAGTAATTTTTTCTTTCTGCTATCTCTATTACTCAGGGTAAGAGCATTTCTACAACCTTTTCCTCCCTCCCAAAACCTTCCACCAGCCTTACCTTTGTTCCCAACTAAATTGTTTTTGCAATATTTACAAATTTCCGAGGACGCTTGCTCTCTGCTACAAAAACCACAAATCATATTATTTGCCCATTCGGAAACGTGACTAGGATTTTCTTTATCATGACAATTATGACAAGGATAAGCTTTATTACAACATGGAAACCTCAGCCAACGGTTTGATTTTTTATAGTGTGAACAGGTTCCATTATCTGGAAGAGGACATCCCATGGAAGTTGGAATTTTTGAATCTTTATCTTTTTTCCTTCTGTCTTTTCCCTTTGAATTTAACAATTCATCAAAAAGAAAATCTGTACTTTTATCAATATTAAAAACCTCATTACCCAAATTTATTCCGTCCACTTTTATATTTAACTCCTTGAAACAATTTCTACAATTTATGGAATATGGTTTACCTATAATAAAATCTCTTAATTTAACGTAAAAATTACAATTAAAGCATGAAATAAGCACATCTATAGGCATTATATCTCTTAAATAACAGTTTGTAAACTCTATTTTTCCGATACGATTGTTTTTAATATGACAAATCATTGGGGAAAAGCGTATAGTATGTTTAATACTGCATTTTTTACAATTTTGGGATCCACCAAGTATTAAGTTATCAAATATATTATTTGGCGTTATAATGTCGCCTTCTTTTTTTGTATTTGTGTTGAAATCATGCGAATCGTCATAATAAATAGAATTATCTTTACCTGAAGCATTATGGTGATAGTTAAAATTTTCACCAAAATTAAAATTTTGATTCCCTGGAATAGTTATTGGTATAAATTCATTGATGTCATTGCACCTTTCACAATATATCTGTAACCTTAATATCGCAATTATTAGTGTATTTATTGAGTAAAAAGAATCACACACAAGTACAAGATATTCATATGAATTTAATTTTACCACAGTATTATTCTTTTCTGTTTGATTAACTAACTTATTCTTACAGGATTCATCTATATTCAATTCAGTGACCTCACTAGACTGTTTTCTTTTTTCATCATTAAATGTATTAGTGTTGTTTATTACTATTGATCTGCAATACTTATACCTATCAATGCACTGTTTAACAGTTCTTCCGTTACCAACATGTTTTGCTATTTCGCTCCACTTTTTATCTACATTTTTAATGTACTTATAATAACACAATGCTTCTTCAAAATGCTTTTGTTCATCCTTCGTCCAATTAACTATAATTCTCTCCCATAAGGAATCTGAAGAAGGTAGTTTAACATTTACAATATAAGCTATTTTCCTATCAAATAACTTTAATGCATCATAAATAGGATACAAATTATTTTTGGTTGAAATAATTAATTCATTAAACGATTTGTTTAATATCGAAGAAATGTTATCAAAATTAAGAAATTCCATTTTTAAATTTTCAATATTATTTTTTGGATAACCTTCTGGTACTGTAATTTTTATTTCTAATGAATATTTATCACTATTAATTTTTTCATTAAAATCATATTCTTTTAAACGGTTAAAAGGAAAATCAGGATCTGATGGATTAAATGAAATTGAAAATATTAATTCACCAGTAATTAAAGCATCATTTATTGTATTTTCAAATCTTTTATCCTCTACTATAATTCCACTATATAATTTAGATAACCTTTCCCACTCTCTTTTCCAAGAATAACCCTTATTATTCATGTTTAATCTATTAAAACAAAAACTATTGGGTTTATAATTACATGTGGTTTTGAGTTTACCATCTTCACTTACATTCAAGTTATTCTCACCTTTTTTATTCATTTGAAAATGTTTTTCTTTGTCCAAATCATATAATTTGTTTACATTATCTTGAAACAATTTTTCTTTATTTCCTTTATTTAAACACAACCCTTTATTATTCAAACTATGTCCACTATTACCTTTGATCGCGTAAACAACATTTATATTTGTTGAATTAGTATTTCCTTCATTTGAATTTTTATTTTCAGGCAAAAAACAAATATTTTTATAAGAATTTTTTTTTTTATTAAATTTCTCTACTTTATTTTCCCTATAATAACTAGTTGAATTGTTCCCACAAATTTTGTTATCTTTTGTTTTATCATCGTTTTTCTTGTTATTTTCTATTTCCACATTATCATTTTTTTTTTTATAATCACTTATTTTACTTTTTATTTGTTTTTTTTTCTTTTTTCTCTTTTTTTCATTTACTTCATTATTATCATAAGTTTCACCACTATTTATATTTGTTTTCATTTCTGCTTTATCCACCTTGTTACAAATGTGATTTTCTGGAATTTTTATTTAAACAATAAAGAATACGTAAAATTAAATTGAACCCAGAGGGTAGTTAAATAAAATATTATGTATTGTAATTACTTATCTTTAATTCTTGTTCTAACAAAAAAATCTTGATCTATTTAAATAAGTCAAATAAAAATTATTAAATAATTAAAATACTACTAGTATTTTTGTTTTCGAAGTAAATGAACCCAAAGAAAGTACAAAATAATTTCTTTTACAGAAAATTTTATTTGATAAAAAACAACAAATAATTCAAAATAGATCCCTCTAACTTCATATTTAATCTGACTTTAACAAATATCAAGGATGCACCAAAAGAAAAAAAAAAAGCGCCTATTTGATAATGTAATAATAATAAATCAGTTTTGAATAAATACATGCAAAATAACGAATATGAATAAGAGAAATAACACACGAATTCAAGTTAAGATTATAAATACCTACCGCTATTTTGTTTATATTTCCCATCAAAATTAGAACTCAAAGTGTTTTTCGATTCAAGAACATATAGTAGACAGTAAGCCTGAATTTCTTCGTCTAGAATATCATCTACAAGTGTAACAACTTCATCGTCAATTTTATACCACTTTTCCGTTTCACTTTTTAAAACATAAGAAATATAATGTCCTTGAAATAAAGTGCTTCCATTATGTTGAAGAACTGCAACTAGCTTAAAGTGTCCTATTTCAGTTAATGATTTCAACACTATTCCTGCAGTTTTAAATTTAACAATAGCATTGCATTTACCACCATTATTATTAAATCTCTTTAAAGTAACAAGCATTATTCTCGGGAACTGTGATATATTTATACACCTAGTGGCATTCACAACACTACGACAATTTGAACAATTATAACTTGGTTTGTCATTATCTTGAAAAAGCTGTTGTTGCTCAAAAAACTTCCTGAAGCAAGAACCTATCGTTATATTATTGTTATCGTCAGGTTTTTCTGGCAAGGCTAAAGTAATGTCCAAAAACGGGTCATAAGTGTCACTGTTACTGCCACAATTTTGGCATGTAATTCTACTCCTAAATTGACCACATATAGAATTATTTAATATGGAATTATTTCGCATTAAATAGTCATTCCAAAATGTAATCCCAGGTCGTGTGTTTTTTTTACTTAACCTTTCAAGTTCTTCATTTGATATTTTTGGTGAATTACAAGCTATAAGTGTACCATCATGAATTATTTCCAGAACATACATTATAAACTCATGAGCATCCTGTTGCTTTTGATTAAATAAATATGGATTTAGTTGTTTTAATTGTTTATATAATTTATAAGGTGCCAAATAATCATCATTATTGTTACCTAACGAACTATTATTTCCCATATTTGAATTGCTTGGCTTACTTAATCTTATTAACACGGAAATTAACGACTTGCATACTTCTTCTGAAGATGATTCATTAATTCTAATATCGCCGAAGTTTTCTTCTGTAAAAATACCCATGGCTGCTATAAATTGCAACCCTGCATTCATATAGCATGTATTACCAAAATTTTTCAAGCCTATTGGACTGCACATACCATTACAACAGTCACTACTAGATGTATTTATGGATTCAGTTGAGGATGAGTTTCCCATTTATTTTTTTATACATTAATTGTTATCTATAAGTTTGTATTTTGTTGTGTAATTTATTTATTGAAATCCTAACAAGTTTATTCTATAATATTTGTCTAATTTATTTACTTTTATTTTTTAATTATATATATTAATATATCTGACACATATATTAATAATTAATATTGATAGTAAATAACAATAAATGTTACTTAACCTAATTGTTATAAATGCTTTCAACGAGTTTATTATTTTCTCTCTCTCCCATAATAACATTAACCTCACATTTATAATTCAAAAATATAATCTATTACCTAGCTACCAATAATAACTGTAGAGAAAAAAAGTTAAATATTATGACTTATCAATACTAAATCATCAATTTCCAATACTTTTATTGATAATAATAAAAAAAATATGTTTTTGTCCTATTATTTTTAATTTTAGTTCCTGATTACAGTATTACTTGTATTTACTCTTCAATTTAAAATAATTAAAAAAAAGGGAAAAATGCCAGCGCCAAGAAGAAACACAGAGACATTTGTGTGCAAGTACCTTTTATTGCCATTATATAAAATTTAAAAGAAAAGTAAATAATAAGAAAGGAATTAAAGTGAAATAGAGTGTTATAAAATCAAATAAACGTGTTTATTTGTGATTCACTTTTATACTAAAAATCAAATCTGTCTCAATTCTGGTATAAGTAACTACAAAATTGTTTTTCCGGCCATTTATATACACGCTATACCTGTTACTCCCCCACATTTAAAATTAATACTAATACTTTAAAATAATGAACAAAGTGGAAAATATGTCAAAGATTGTTAAACTTTTTTGACATTTTCATAACTTAAATTTACTCATTTAATATAAACCACTTTCAATATTCACAACATTTTTTAAATCTTAATTATTTCACAACAGTAAATAAAATGTAAAAATTAATTATTTATAACACTAAGTTTAAATAATTGCTTATTTTATTTAACTTTATTCATTTCTTTCAGCGTTAGAACTTACATAAACACAGATTGATTTTAAAATAATAAATTAATTCAAAAAACTATATATATATATATGAGATATAAATTGAGTGTGCGTGTTTTAACAAGTTTATTTGCTTCTTATATTTTATTTAGATTCCATTTTTTTGTAATTTAGCAATAGAGTTACTAAAGAAAAAAGCTCATGTTACAAATCAAACATGTGGCGGTAAATATTTGTTACTATAACTATTTGAATTAAGCATGGAAAAGTACCGGTATATGTGAGAGACGATAATTAAAAAACTAAGTTTAAATATACACTTTTATTTTAAAAATGAGAAAATGAATTTGATAAGTGCACCTCTTGGCTCAATACTGAACTGTAGTGTATATACCCTTAAAGAGTATTTAAAAATCAAAGGAATCGCTCTTGAGTCAAATTTAAATATAACAAGGAATAATGAAATAATAGATAATGATAAAAATAAGCTTAATGAATTTTTAAACACAATATTGATTTTTGAGGACCCATTAATCTCTGATGAATTATTACTTGTTTTAAAACTTTTAAGAAACGACATAAATATGTTAAATGTAAACAAAGATTTATTAATAAAAGATAAATCAATAAATATGCATAGAATATTAACTTTGTCTTCAATAATAGTATTTAATTATAGTAATTCATATAAAAATCATTGTTTGTGTATAGGAAAACGTTTTAATATGTTAAGCAGAAAGAATTTGAAAGAAATTTCAAATATTGATATTAATGTAACAAATGTATTAGAAAATAATATTGAAAATAAATATGAATTAATAATGTGCAACTATTTTCCAAAAATAAAACGATCTTTACTTATAAGGTCGACTAATCATTCACTTTCACTTAATAAAAATGATATGGGCTTTGATTTTAACTATGAAATATTTAATACTATTGAAGACAATCACATTTGCAATTACAACATTTCATCAACAGGCTTAAGCAGACTACAAAATATTGAAAACTGGGAAAAACTATTAAATATTATAGGTCCAATTGAAATGACTGTACTTTTCATCTCATGTACAATATTTAAAAGATTGAGTGATAAATCTAATGGATTTATACAACAATCCGGAAGAATGATTACAAATGACTATTTGGATAAATTAAATGTTGCATTAAAAACAGAAACAAGTAATAAAAAATCAAAGTATTTTTCAAACAATAATACTAATGAGTTAAAAATATCAAACTTATATAGAATAGATATTCCAATTCATTCAAACATACTATACTGTGATCATTTTTCTAGAAGAGGTGGTTTACCATGCACATCAATACTGAGATTGTTACCCCCAACTAGGCTTGGATCCAGAACACTCTTGAGATTTATCTTTCATTCTGAATACTTATTTAAAGATCATGATAAGAATAGTATGTTAAATATTTTGGGTAGTTACAATATGAACAAATACTCAAGAGTAAGGTGCAAATTAGCATCAGAATTTCTAATACAATACGAGAAATTACTTATAAATATAAGAAAAATAGATTTTATTTCTATTTTATCTAAATTATGTCCACTATGTAAAATTAATAACGATGAACTTGTTAATTTAAATAAAATGCCTTTATATTTATTTGAGACAAAAGTAAAAAACGTTGTTAAATATGTAAGATTAATACTTACTATGGCACTACCTAAAAACATATTTGGTTCAAGTTTTAATTTAAAAAAATTCTTAAATAAGAAAATTCCAATATTAATTAATCTTCATTCAAGAGAGAACTATAAAATCAGACATATAATGAATGGAATTAAAATATCAAGTTGGGTAAACAGTATAATGTGTGAAAACGAATACAAAAATAAAAAGAACAGAAATAATAATAATGTAAATAGAAAACGAAGGAAGTCTCATTTGATGTTAAGTAGAAATTATATTGCTAGGAATTTTTATTTTATTATAGTACATCTAGTAAATCCTATTTTAAGACGTCATTTCTATATTACGGATAGTGAAGGAAGTAATAGAATACGTTATTTTAGATATCCTATTTGGATTAAAATCGTGAGACAAGCAGAAAAAAACTATTTGTGTTGTATATTGAGGGATTCCAAATTAAATAATAACAGTGATAAAAATTATATTAGTCACGATTATAATGAAGATATTATTGATTTCATTGATAATATACCTAAAATAAGGTGGCTACCTAAGTCAAAAGGAGTTAGGCCTTTATTAAATTTATCTAAAATTGGATCAGGAAAAATTATATATAACAAGTATATGGAAAACCATGAATACAAAAATTTAACATACAATGGAAAGTGTTTATGTAGTTTAACATGGCTTTTAAATGGCAATTCACCTATTCAATCAAATACTATAAATTTTAATTCTAATTTATTTTGTGGTTTCTCGTGTGGAGATAACAATAATAATTGTAATGTTAACCTCAAAACTAAACCTTCTAGTGGTAAGGTAATTGACTTGAAGCGTCCATCCACAAACAATTTACTATTTTACTTGTCAAAAATATTAAGATCTTTTCTTTTAAGTGATATTAACAATAAACTTATTAACGCCTCAGGTGGAAACTATTTGGGTACATCAATAGTTAGATATGTTGACATTTACAAATGCATAAAAAAATGGTGGTTTTACATGTTAAAGAAAACAATATTTCAAAGAATGAGAGAATATGTGAGATTCATTAAGGATAATGATATTAAAAAAGCAAGGTTACATTTTTTAAATAAATATAAATTAAATAAGGTATATATTATCAAAGCAGATATGGATAATTGTTATGAGAATATAGAGAAAAGGGTGATACTAGATTTACTAGAAAAAATTAAACTTCCCGAAAAGATAATAATGTTGACCTCATACAATCGAATGTTAAGAAAAACTACATTGACTCCACCATTTAATAAATTGTTTAAAGTTCGTTACATAGATGAAAAGAATAGAAGTAATATTGTTATTTCAAAAGGAAAATTAAATATACTTCCAATTCTTAATTTCATAAATAAAGGCGAGTCAGAAAGGAAAAATAAAACGGAGGAGGAATTCTCAAACGATGTTATTTTAAAAGAGTTAGAAAATATATCTAATCATAGATCTGAAATAAGTATGATGGGAAACAAGAACGTAGATTTATTTACAAGTTTGAATTCAAAAAGAACAGTAATATGGGAAGAAGCTAAAAAACTTGTTAAGTTATATTTAGAAAATAACTATATTAGAATGAGAACAACTGATAAGATATTTAAAAAAAACAGAATAAATAAACTGAAAAAAATTGAATTTAAAAATAATATTAAAATTAACAAAAAGTTATATTGTAATATTATTAAACAAGAAAACGGAATACCACAGGGATCTGTTATTTCATATATTCTTTGTTGTTTATATTACGGATTTCTAGATAATGATTCAAATATAAGGAAGCTACTTTTAAATAACAGTGATTCATCTTTTTCAAATAAAAATATTGACAGTTTATTGCTTGAAAAAGATGATTCACTTATTTCTGTTAAAAAAAGAAAAATTGAGAGATCTAATTTAGAGATTATCAATAGTATAGAAAATGAATTTATGAAAGATACAGATAAAGAAAATATATGTAGTATTAATGATAATGTTAGAAACTATAATTTAAATATTAGCAATATACAAGGTTTTAATGATAAAGATAATATTATAATGAATGACAATAATCTTCTTTTAAGATGGGTTGATGATTTTTTGTTCTTAACTATTGACTTAGAATCAGCAAGGAATTTTCTAAATTATTTATATATAAAAAAGTTATGGGGAAATAACATAAGTAGAGAAAAAATAAATTCAAATTTTAAATGGTATGTTGATGGAGATAATATAAGAATTATTGATGAAGAGGATGATTTTTACACTAATAAAGATTTTAGTAAAAAAGACAATGAAAAAGTATTATTAGCTAATAAATTTTATAGAGAAAAGGTGAATTGGTTAGGGATTACTTTTTGTAGTCATTTATTTAATATTAATTTTGGAATTTTGCCATGGAAAAATGTTGAATTTAATACAATTATGGATACAATTACTCTCACAATGAATGATCATTATTTTAATTGCAATATAAATCAAAAACAACACAAAATTCAATTATCAAATAGTTATTTTGGCAAGAATAACTACATGTGGTCTATTCTTGGAATAAAGGTTCATTCATATTTTGACTTAAGGATTAAAAATAGGCTTTTATTTGACTCGAAGATAAACTCAATTAGTACGGTAAGTTTAACTTTAAATTGAATTATTAAATATTGAAAAATTTTAAAAAAAACTAACCTATTACTTTTTTTTAATAAACTTTAGATATACTCCAATGTTGTTCTGATTGTTTACATCGGAATTTTAAAGCTAATATCTACAATGAAAAGGATAAAAAAGATTCACGAAGGATTTATTAATTCCAGTTTTTTAACTAGGATGATAGAATGGATATTTACAGGTTTAAGTCGTAATATTTATATCTACAAAAGAAATTTCGAAAACAATTATTTGTGGAAGGCATTAATTAAGTGTGCAATATATGATTCGATTTTAACATGCATTAAACCTAGATATAAACTTCTCGGTTTAGGTCGTATATATAATAAATACAATATGAAATACATTCAATATTTAAATATACTGCACACTAGGCACAATTATGTACCGGAAAAATCTTCAGTTATAATTAAAAATAACTTAAATTTACTGCCTAAAGTTTATAGAAACAAATAAAAACATCTATTCAAATATATGTAAAAAATAATAATAATTTATCAAACTGTTTAATATAATAATATTTGTTTTTTTATATTTTTCTAAATCTTTTCTTTCCTCCAGTGTCCTTTTTCAAGTTTTTAATATGTGTCTTTAATTTCTTCATTTTCATATTTGCTGTTTCATTCCTTTTGTCTATTCCTCTTTTCTTTAATATCATCATTATTGGCTTATTCCTAGATTGAACACTATTTGGTATACTTTGCTTTTTACTCATTGATTCTAAAATAAAATAAACCGAGTTAATGAATAAATTATATTATAAGAAATTGATATTGACTCGAAAAAATAAATAGTAATACAGTTATTAAATAATAAGTTTTTTGTACTTGAAAATTAAAATGAATTGAATTAAAGTATTATTCAATCCTATCAGAATTTTCAAGCTTATTAAATTAAACAATTTGGCATTAGACTCAACAACCTTTTACATAGTCACCAATAACTAATTATTCTGTAGTTATCAGCCGGCTTTGCATGCCATTTATATAGAATCTCTGACCACATATTTATAATACTACTTATTTTTTTCAATATCAAGATTAATATTAACATGAATGTTAACTTACCTTTTATTCTTTTTTCTTTGAAAGTCTCTCTATTTTCTCTTCCTTTCATAATTGATTGAATTCTCTGCTGTTTATTTTTTCTTTTCCTATAGAAATTTTGTGTTATTTCCTTTTTTATATCCCTACACAAATCGTCCAATTCAGATCCATCTTCCTCATTCTCTTCATCTTCATCTAACTCCTCTCTATCGTCATCCTCGTACTCATTAATTTCATTTTCAATATCGGAAATGGAATTTTCATTTAAAGATAAATCTTGTTTAGCATCACTCTTTATACCAAGAGCCTTTGTTGCCTCTAGTCTTGTTCTGAGTTTCTTAATCAATTTGAACTCGTCTTGATCAAGTATTTTGTCTAGTGCTATGTTATTATTTGTATCACCACTATTTAAAGTGAATTCTGTATTTTCATTATCACTTCCTTCTTCATACTCTGATTCATCTTCATCTATTTCCTCAAAATTCTCTGAATCAAATTCAACTTGATTGACCTCCTGTTCATCCTCTGATTCTGTTTTATATTCATCAAATTCACCATCTTTAAAGTAGTACTCTTCTTCATTTTTATTTTCTGTTTTATCTAATTTATTGAAATTTTTGTCTTTCTCTGATTTTAATTTATTATATTTCATCAGTAAATCCGTACCTGATACTGTATTTTCGATTTTTTTATAACCATAAATAGCTGAATTCTCATTGTAATTTCCATCTCTAATATTCAACGCGGATTCTTTATTCAACAAAGAACGATGTAATAAGTTTGGCATTATATCTCTGTATAAGTTAATCAAACTTTTTGCTGCTATTGACACACCTTTGTTATTAATATTCCTAAAATTAGATAAGTCCATTAACTTATCTTGATCTAACACTGTAGGAATTCTGTAACATATCTCTCTAATCGTGTTTAAACCTATAACAATTAGTTCCGGTCTATTGCACTCATTCACAAAATTATCCATCAATATTTTAATTATAGGTGAAAGTTCTTGTGGTGGTACAAGGTCATGACACGCCTGAGCCAAATATGCTAATATGTTCGTTACATTTTTGTTATTTGGAGACAAGTAACGTCCTAAAAATGAGTAATAATTTACCAATATTAGTTTATGACGCTCTATTAACCTCGATATTAAACCAATTATCAGTTGACGAATCTCGAATGGATCAACATGACGTGTTACTCTTTGAAATAGTTCTTCTGCAAATTCTTGAGGATCATTTATTAAATCAATACATTGATTACTTTTAATCATAGCATTGCTTTCGCTTTTTTTTGAATCCTTCTTTTCTATTTTTTTTAATATTCTTCTTGCTTTTTCTAATTTTTTTTTGCGACTATTTATACTTATTCCTAACAGTGCTGATTTCATTGCTCTCTTAGCCTCATTTTCAAGTTCTTTTTTCTCTTCATCATCACTCATAGAGTTTTCTATATCTTCCATGTCCCATCTTTTACCAAGCAAAAAATTCACCGATATAGATACTGCTTTTGACGTATTTTGTTTAGTACAGCAACTTGCTATTATATTTACTGTTTGAGCGTTATTCCATATGTTTTGTCTATAAACCTCAATAAATATAGTCAGAGCCCTAATGTTATCTTTGCTGTCATTTATTCTCTCCCTCAAAAATGAAATTATTGTCGTATTAAACTTTTTTAAATCATACCCAGCAGATATATTATATTTTCTTAATTCAAATTCACTCAGAGGTTTATTTGAATTATTTTTTTTGCTACCGGAGTTTAATAGACTATAATTATTGGAAAGTGATGTTGGAAATGAAGTACTCAACTGTTTACTTTTAAGTGACGATTTAAATTTTTTTCTCGAGTTAGACTTTTTTTTTCTATTTGCATCTACTATACTTGTAACAATATGCTTCAAAATTTTTGATCTTAGGTTTTTGTCAGGCAATCTCATCAAATCAAACCACAAAGGAAGCAGATATATTATATCTATAATCTTCTGATTCGATAATAATGTCAATGATGTAACCATTGTAACTCGCATTTCAGATGTCATTATTGTTGCATTGTTCTTTAATTCATAGACCAACTTCTCTATGAAATTGTTGCATACTCCATATCTTGAGTAATATGGAGATGTCTGAGCTATAAAAATCATCAATTGAAATATATCTTTTGGTATATTTTGAGTGTTTAGTCTAAAAATATCTAGTGTTGAATAAAAATGCTGTAGTTGTAATTCAAAGTCAGATAAATATGCACCAGGATCCCTCTTTATCCTATCCTGTAGTTGAGGTAGGGAATATACCTCCACCGCATTATCAAACATCCTTTATTTTCATAAATAATTATAATTTCAGCGTTTTAATTTCTAAAATTTAACAGACTCGGTACCTGTTTCCACTTATTGTCAGAAATAACACGCCCGCCTTCGGTTAACTGAACACTGCCGAATATTGTAAAGATGACATAAAATGACATGAAATAAGCGCTAAATAAAAATAATTATGTTTCATGATGACTTTAAAAGTATATAATAAGAAGATAAAATAGCAAATCAATTGTATTAACTTGTGAATTTTATTCAAATGCCCAATGATGTATTACTCGGATACCTTGAGGATCCAAAAAATAAAATATTGTTAACTTCAACATTTTTTCCATCAAAATTCGGAGGTAAACCAGCTTGGTTGGATCCTAAGTATCTTCCTTCACAAAATGATTTGCAATGCAGCAGTTGTGGTTTTAGACTGAGGTTTCTTTTACAAATATATGCGCCTCTTGATGATAGAGATGATCTATTCCATAGAACTTTATTTGTCTTTATTTGCATAAATTGTAGTCAAAGTGCACAAGTTTATAGATGTCAATTACCAAGGAAAAATGATTATTATGATTTTAATCCAGTAGAAATGAATTTGACAAACAAATTTTTTGATGAGAGATTAAGGGAGCTTGAACTTAATTTAAACGATTCTAATCACAAAATATTGTTGACTGTTTTATGCGATATATGTGGAATGCCGTTAACGCAAGAAAATACTCATTGTCATGAGAGTTGTAAGCATATTAATTCTAATGAAAACGAATTAGTTTTCCCTGAATACAATCTTGAGATTGATATATGTTCAACTGATGAAGAAAAAGAAGATGACTACGATCAAGAGGATGAAGATGACGGTGAAAACGAACAAAAACAAGAGATTAATGTTGACAAATGTATTGGTTTAGAAAGCGAAAATAATATTGATATTGAGAGTCCTAACAAAAAATCATTTGAAAAAAATGAGTCTGCGAAAATAAGTAGTGAACTCAGTTACAATGAGAGACATAAAGATGAAAGCAGTCAATTCGAAAAGATAGATACTGGCAATATAAATCCAAGCTCTAAAGAATACAGTCTTTTAAAAAACTACGAAAAAAAATTAAGAGAAGATATAGGTAAGTTTGATTTAATATGTAAGATTCACATATATACAGTATAAATAACTTATTTTAGATAATGTGTTGGATGACTCGGAAATGAAGGCTTTTAAAGAAATATCGGCAGTCTCTAGTGAAAATAAAGATGCGGAATTCGATAAGTTTTTGTCAATGTCACTTAAGTACAAAGGACACGTAGTTAGATATTGCTACAATGGAAATCCATTGTGGATTTCTGAGAGATATAAATTGTCTGGATTGCCACCTAAATGCCAAAATTGCAATGGAGAACGCGTATTTGAGTTCCAAGTGCAACCTGAGACAATAGTGTTGGGGAAGATTCAGAATAATGCAGTTAATTTCGGTATATTAGCTATATATACGTGTTCTAATAACTGTAAACCAAATAACTTCAGTAATAGCCACTATATTCAAGAATTTATTTATGTGCAAAACAATCCATATTGATTAATAGAAAAAATTAGGCGCCTTCTATGACCGGCAAAGCTGTGTTCGATTTATAGTAATATAATTAACAATAATAAAAAATATATTACACTGTTTTTATTTTTATATAAAAGTTTTCATACGTATAATAAGTAAATTGGTTTTATGTAAACTGGTCTCAATAGAGGGGTGAACATATTAATTTAAAGTGAAAATAGAAATATTAGTTTCAGAACTCTAATCAGTAATAATATTCCAATTTAACTGTAAATACTCTACATTTATCAATATTAGTATAAACTCGTTCTTAAGTTTATTAGCAATAGAAATAAATAGCAATATATAGGTATTTATACCTATATATATATATATATATATATGTATGTTTATACATACCTAGGTTGAGTAACATAGTAGATATATAATTAGGAAATATGGGATTAGCACTTTCTAGAATATGGAACAGACTTTTTGGGAAAAGGGAGATGAGAATCCTTATGGTTGGTTTGGATGCGGCAGGAAAAACGACGATATTATATAAACTTAAATTGGGCGAAGTCGTTACTACAATTCCAACTATAGGATTTAATGTAGAAACAGTAGAGTATAAAAATATATCATTTACTGTTTGGGATGTTGGTGGTCAAGACAAAATAAGACCTTTATGGAGGCATTATTATACGAATACAGATGGCATCATATTTGTAATTGATAGCAACGATAGAGAACGTATCAACGATTCTAGAGATGAATTAATGAGAATGTTAAATGAAGATGAATTGAGGGATGCAACGTTATTAGTCCTGGCTAATAAACAAGATCTTCCAAATGCAATGAGTGTTACGGAGGTTACGGAAAAACTTCAATTAAGTTCCTTAAGACATAGAAGTTGGTTTATTCAGTCCACTTGTGCTACTGCTGGAGACGGCTTATATGAAGGTTTAGATTGGCTCTCAAGGAATCTTGAGAAGAATGTCTCTTAATAATATAATATTTATTATTTTAGCTTTTAAAACAGAAATATATTTTCTTATCTCTTAATTCTTTTAATTTTTTTTCTTACTTTCAGAAGATGAGTCTTAGTTTAAATATTCAGGGTTGAATTTCAAAGTAGTAATCCATCACTACGTGTCTCACAGTATGGAAATTATAGATTAAATTTAGGAGCGAGAGGCAGTTACTTTCATGAAGAATTTTTAAGTTATATGTGAAATAAATGATTCCGGTTTGTTTTTTTGTTCTAGACAGTCAATAGCTATGCTGATATGCGATTTACAAGTGTCAAAGTTATAAGGTGATTTGTACAAGGAAAAGACAAGTGTTTGGAGAAATTAATGTTAATAAACAGTAATATGATTAATCTATTTTAAATTGGTTTATGATTGCATTCTTTTTTTACTTTAATTTCTAATTTAATATATTTAACCTTAATAATAATTATTAAAATATTAAGTTGTGGGGAACACAGTGTTTGGCGGTAAAGTACTTAAATTGTATAACTTTACATTTTGTCCAATTAGACTGTGGAATAAAATTAACTTTTTTTTTTTTTTTTTTTAATTATTCTTCTCTAAATATTATTTTAAATGATAATTTATGTTGGATATATCTGAAAAGTAGTAATATGTGTTGACAAGTATAAGTTGAGTATTAATATTGTGTGTAAATTTATATTAGAAGTTATTTTAAAATAAACAGCCGTTTCTCATTTTCTTCAATTAAATTTCAATAACAATAAATACTATTATTATTCTGACTTATAAAAAAATAAAGCATTTAATAAAATAAATAATAATCAATTGTAAATTTTAGTTTTTTAGTTGTATTTTTCAAATAAAAAAAGGTGTTAAGTTATAGTATAAATAGTAATACATAAGAAAAATAGTCTTTTAATGGATTTCGTCAAAAATATATAAATATGGATTCGCTAATCCCAATAGTGAATGAACTGCAGGAAATATTGTGTACAATGAGAGAAGGTTCTTATCCAAAAAAAGCAGGTGATATTCCTGTAGACCTTCCAGAGATAGCAGTTGTTGGGTCTCAATCAGTTGGAAAATCATCTCTTTTAGATTACATAATAGGTAAGTATTATGAGTATAACTTTGAATATTGAATATTATTTCTATTTGTTATTAAATTTTTTTATTTATATTTATTAAATTAAATAGGCCGTCGCATATTACCTAGAGGACATGGAATAGTAACAAGGAGACCACTTATACTTCAATTGCAACAAATATATGATAATAACAAAGAAGACTACGCCGAGTTTGGTCACAAAAAGGGAATAAAATTTACAGACTTTGAGAAAGTAAGAGAAGAAATACAAATAGAAACTAATAGACTTGTGGGTGATAACAAAAAGGTATCGGATAATCCTATTTTACTAAGAGTACATTCAAAGAGAACAATAAATTTAACATTGGTTGATCTTCCAGGATTAACAAAAGTACCTGTAGAAGATCAGCCGTCAGATATTGATTTACAAATAAGAAAGATAGTCTTATCATATATAAAGAGACCAAGTTGTTTAATTTTAGCAATTACAGCTGCAAATACAGATATAGCAAATTCAGATAGTTTAAAAATAGCGAGGGAGGTTGATCCTGAAGGTAAAAGAACTATAGGTGTTTTAAGTAAATTAGATACAGTGGAAAACTATACAAGTATAGTTCAAATATTGGATAATAAATTATATCCATTATCAAAAGGTCATATTGCAGTAATGTGTAGGGATTTAAAACAAAGAAACAGTGAAATAAAATCATTGAGAGCATCTTTAAATGAAGAAAAGAGTTTTTTTGAAAATAACATTAATTTAAAGTCTGTAATAAATAAATGTGGCACATATAATCTTATGAAAATACTTCAAAAAGAATTACTTGATCATATAACTATGTTGCTACCTCATATTAGAAATCAAGCAAAAGAAATAATTGAATTTAAGAAAGAGGAACTGACAAGTTACGGTGATTTTTCTCCTTTTATTTTTGATAACTACGGTAAGTTAAACTTAATAATTAATATTTATCTTTGTTTCAATTAATTTTTTAATATTAAATCAAAATAATTCTTAAATTTATGAACTTTTTTTATTTAAATCTCATTATGAATCATTGAAATAATAGACGAAATAAATGCAATGTGTATGCTAAAATTAGATAGCAATAATAATGATGCAATGAATAAAGGAGCGCTGATACTTGATTGTTTTTCTAAATTTTCAAGAAAATTCCAGGATATGATAGAAGGAAAGGCTTCCTATAAATCAGGTATAATGAGATTGTCTGGTGGAGCTAGAATTAATTATGTGTTTCATAGTTGGTTTGGAAATACTTTATTTAAATTTAACCCTTTGGATGGTTTGACAGATGATGAGATAATAACAGCAATAAAAAATTCAACAGGAACAAGATCATCTTTATTTGTCTCTGAAGGTGCATTTGAAATACTTTCAAGAATACAGATAAAAAAATTATTAAAACCTTCCTTGAGTTGTGTTGAACAAGTTTATAATGAACTTAAAACACTTTTATATCAATGTACATTACCAGAATTAATTAGATACGAAAACTTGAAAAATAATATAATTAAAGTTATAGATAATGTATTACAAGAATCTTTAGGTCCAACAAAAAAGGCAATTATAGATCTCATTAACATTGAATTATCTTATATTAATACAAATCATCCTGATTTTATCGGTGGAGCTTCTTCTTTAACAAATATATTTGAGAATGATGTTATTACACCTAAAAGTTTTAGGAATAACAAATCATTTAACAATAAGATATCCAATAGTAATCAAGAAATGTTTGAAAATCAAGAGGATAGTTTGGAAAATAGTGATAATCAAAGGCTTTTAAATAAAAAAGTTGATAATAAAATATTATTAAACGACTTCTTTAAGGCAAAGAATGAAAAAATGATGATTAAGTCAACAAATACAAATGGTGATAATAACAATATAAGTAATAATTCATGTCATTTAACTGGTAATTATATATCCAAAAGTCAATATGTTTCAAATGTAATTGAACATAAGGAAAATGAAATTCAATCTGCTTCAAATAGTAAAACTGAAAGTTTTGAATACTGCTCAAATGATAAAATTATTGGAATGGAAAACAATAAGAATTATTTAAGAAGTGGTTTATTTGATACAATAACAAGAGCATTTAAAAATTCTAGTGGAGGTGGAGTTAATGAGAATTTTAATTTACAAGGTGAAAATAAGAACATAATTAACCCAATAAATATTTCATTAAAAACTGTACCTAATAGCGTTAAGTGTCATGATGTTAATATTGGTATTATTAAAGATAATATAATTCTAAAAAATAATGCAATTGATTGTAATGTCAACTTATCACTTCCTACAGTTCCGGATATAATTACAACTTCAGATGGTCCGACCGAAAGAGAAAGAGTTGAGTCTGAAGTAATTAAGTTTTTCATTGTTTCCTATTTCAACATTGTTAAAAAGAATATTGCAGATTCAGTACCAAAGACTATCATGTATTTCATGGTAAACGCAGTTAAAGACAAAATTCAAAGAGAATTAATAACAAAATTATACAAAGAAGAAATGTTTGATAATCTTCTTTTAGAAAATCAAGAAATAGTAGAAAAGAGAAAAAATTGTTGTAAATATATTGAGAATATTGAGAATATTACATGCAGACTTGAAAATCTCATTTCAAACTTTAAATAATATAATATATACTTGTTTTGTATTATATAAAATTAAATAAAAAAATCTTGTATTAATTAATTTTTGTTTTTTTCAGAATCTATAAACTCTAACATGTCTTTGCAATACAAATTAATTTGCTCTAAATTCATAGACCTAACCTTCTCATTATGTAAATTTCTAAATCTTTCAATAAATCTGTTTTGAAAAAAAAATTTAAAATTAGATAATATTGATATAAAAACCAAAATGTAATGCCTCAAACTTACTGCAATAGTGGAAAACTTGTGTTTTGAGATTCTTCCTCCAGTAAACATTCAAGTAGAGGATAAAAATTTTCACCTTCCTCTAAATATTCCTTAATTGTATAATTATCAATGTCAAACTTAATCTCTGGCTCATTTATTAAATTGTCATTTTTATAGTAAATTTCCCCTAGATCATCCAATTCTTTTATATCCCTCATGTTTTTTATATCTCTAATCCTTTTTCGAAGTCTTATTTTTATTGGATCCTCATTTTCAAGTATACTTTCATTCGTTTTATTGATGTTTAAAGCAGATTCTCCGTTAGCCATTCTTCAATATTCTTTAAAGTTTATCCTATTTTATTGAAAATAAAATTTACTCTAATGATACATTAACCCAGATTTATTATTCTCAAGATGCAATTTGTGCCAGGCGCCAATGTTTCATTCTTCATTATAATTATCTAGTTTTTGTTATGATAAATTTATATGTTTGTCTTGCTAAGCCACAAATAGTGGTAGAATGTTTGTTTTCATTCGAAATTAAATTAGGTTTAAATGGAAAATTTAAACACACACTAAAAAGATAAAGATTAAATAAGAATAACAGCATTGAATTTTGTGAATAATAAACTAACTACATTTTAAATAAGTATCCTCTAAAGTTAGTTGAGAATTAGTGTGATTTAATTTTCTAAATATTGAAAAGTTATTAAAAACAAACATTTGTTGGATTGAAAATTATTTATCTCTTCAGTTGCAATTTTATAATCTAACTTCTTTATTTTTGTTTATAAATATTTCTTATAATTTCACTAGTCATTTATTACAGGTACATTTAAAGAATTTAATATACTGTGTATCTTTTTATTGACAGATTGGCAAGTAATAATTCTTTTTGGTACATTCAAATATTTGGAACAGGATTCCAAAACTTCAGAAACTGTTGTTTTTCCATTAATCATTATACTTTCAAGGAATGTTGGATCGCTTTTTATTGAGCTAATAACAACATCTGCAGTGATTGTATCTTCATTTATTATGTCTCTATAATTCATTGACAAATTTTTTATTTTGTTTTTTTTGTTATTAGTTTTATTTTTATTTGAGTTGTTGGTCTCATTATTGTCACTTATATTAGAAGTATCATAATTTAAATCAGTTAAATCACCTTTAAGAAGATATTTTCTTATTTTTTCAAGCATCATTATTTGTTGATTAATTGATGAACTTTGTGATGATTTTAACCCACACGCTTTTAGTATACTTTTGAGATCTTCATGAGAAATTTCATGAAAATTAACTCTGAAAAATGATCCATTTAACAGATGCAAATCTTTAGTTTCCACATACATTGTTACTATTAATACTGTTGGGCAATATAGTACAATTTCAGCTAATTATTATTATTATTATTATTACTATTCAAATATATATATATCGTTGCAACAGCACTTACTATTTAAACTATTGTTATACATGGTTCGTTAGACAATACAAAAATGGGAAAAGAATCAGAAGAAGAATATGATAGCTAATAATCCATGTTTTCACTGAAATATTTTAGGTATAAAGATTTAAAATATTTACAGGCAAATAGTAAACGACAATTTAATTAGTGTATGATTTTTTTGGCGCTCGAGTGGTGTGAGCTCTAATTCGAAATTCAGTGGAGAAATAAACAGAGATAACATGGAGCAAATTTAAAAGGCAAACAACCATATAAATATTTATAAATAACCAAATATAACTACCTTTATTTTTCCTGTTTAATTTAATATGTGAAACAATTTTAAAACTGTGTATCGAAAACGACAACTTTGTTGTATATTTAATTAAAATTAAATAGGATTTTTAACAGCATTAAATGAGAGTAATAAATAAATTCGTTTCTTTATTAATAATTGGATAACTGTGTGAATTGAGGAGGTTAACAATGATAATAAATAAAAAAGATTCAAATTTTTTATAACTCCAAAAAAAATCTCAGAATAATAATAAATACCAGCACAACATAAACCAAAATATAAATATATAATAAAAAACAATTTTAGTTTGAAGAAGAGTCATTTTGAATCTCAATCTTTAGTTTTTTGTTTTCGTCTTTTAATCTTTCTATAATATCTTGCATTTCTTCTAATATACGTTTTTTTTCATCCTTAAGTTCTTTGATCTGTTTATTTTTTTCTTCACAAATATTATTTACTCTAAGCTCCCAATCATTTAATTTAGCATTTAAGTGTAATATTGTTTTTTCAAGTTGTTTATTTTGATTTTCCAAATTAAAATTAGCCTCCTTAAGTTCAGATATTATTGAACCTGTTTCTATTTTTTCACTCAGTTCTTTGGATTTAACTTCAGTCAAGTGTTTTTTTGCTTTTTCATATAAAACCATTCTCTCTTCTGCTATTAACTTCCAGTCAATATTATTATCACATGTATCTGGAGAATTATCATTTTTTTCATCATTATCGCTTCCCACTGAATCTTTTGAAAATTCATTATCACCATTCTTTTCGTTTACCTTTATTTTAGTAAGCGACTTTTCAGCTTTGGAGTATATAGAATTGGTTTTTTTAACCTCTTCATACCTAAGTTTTTTATATTTAATAGTACAGTGAAAACAAAATAACCTCCCGTCTACTTTTTTTTTTGATTCTTCACCTTTATCAAATGCACATGTCCTTCTGCACATATCACAAGGTAAAGGTTCACCATATGTTTCTCTAGAAGACGTACATCTATCACAAAGAAAATTGCTCGACCAGGCCGACCAACAATCACAAAAATGGCATCTTATTGGATCTGTATTGTATTTACAATAATTTCTACAACACTCTATACACATTACCTTTCCAAAAACTTTTGTTGCCTTCTTCAATATTCTATATTGTAAAAATTCTATTTTGCAATATACACATTCTTTTTTAGATGATCTAGAAGATCCACGTCCAGAAGAGGATAAGTTTTTATAACAATTATTGCACAGTGGTGTTATTTTGTCCCTCCATTTGCCCTTTTGACATTCATAACACAATTTTTTATCATTCAAAACATCTATTCTCGCCCAAATAGAACCATCACCCGTAATATGAAATACTGATACATAAGAGTTATTACCTGTTTCTCTTTTTGTAGTTTGTGAAGAAACTCTTACTCCTGTTTCAACTTGTTTTTCAGTTAACTCTGTGATCTTTATGTCATTTGACGCATTTGTAACATTATTTGCGTTTGAATTAAGTTCTAAACCATTGTTATTATCGTAATTGCAAGTATTTGAATTACTATTTTGTTGTAATTTTCGATTATTATTAGATCTATCCCATTTATTGCTTCCATTTGAAAATTTGGATACTCTTTGGCTTCCGATAGGACCTCCACCTGTATATTCTCCATGAACAAATTTTTGATCACTATATTGATATCCATATACATATGGTTGTTGATTCAAAAATCCTGGATGGTCTTTTCTATAATATGCTTCTTGCCCATGTCTTCCATTATCTGAACTAAAATTATTATAATTACCATTACTATTACCATATTGATTTGAGTAAAAATTTTGTGGATATCCAGAACTACCATTATAATGATGCGTAAATCCATAGTGGTGGTTATTATTGTAGACGTTGCCATATCCAGATCCTATTCCAGTTCCACTATTACCTTCTCTTAATTCAGCTCCTCTTAAGTTCCTATAATTAAAACTTCCATAATTACTGCCTTCAGCTGGTACTCCATATGGTGTTATTCTCTGGAATGAATGGTGATCTTTATAAGGTACCTGATCCTTAGACATTGTTGTTTGTGTTTGTAAATGATTTAAATATGTAAAGATATTTTAAGGATAAATTCTAAGAACAACTCACTATTTCAGCTGTATATAGATGAGTAATATTAATTATAAAACTAATTTTTTGTTTCTTTTTTGTTTGCTACTATTATCCTTCACTATTTTTTTCTAAACATTTTATTTTAAATAAACTCACAAAAGGCGCCATAACTGGCGGCTTCTTATTTGTAGAATAGTTTATTCTAAATTATTTAAAATTTTATTCAAGCGATTTATTTAATTTTTTCACAGTTTAAACATTTAACAATCAACCAACAGCTCTTTTTCTTCATTTGATTTGTTTGTATTTAAATATAATTAATATATACATACGACTATAGGAGTCCTATAATTTATAGATTTTCTCTTGTTTGTATATATATATATATATGAACAATCATTATTATTCGGAAGAATTTATTTATTATTGGTGTAATAAATAAAAATGGTAAAATCAGTAGAAACAGATAAAATACTGGATTTATTGCAACAGGTAAGTGTGTGGGGTATGATTTAAATTAGAGAATCGTTGAATAACTAATGTTGTCTTTAATATTATTAGGCAAAGACAGAGTTTAAGAAGATTCCGAATTGCAATATGAGTAATATAGGGAATTTGATTAAAGAAATGAAAATTATGTTAACTGAATTTCCAAGTATGAGTTTGAATTCTAAAGAGTATGACATTACAGAATTAATAATTGCCAGAGATGTCCTTGAATTGTCAGTATTAATGTGTGCTGTTAATGAGGACTATTCCGGATTTGAGAGGGATTTTTTAAATTTACAAAGGCTATATATTGATTTCTATGAGGTGAGTTTAAACTTACTATTTTTTTTTGAATTGTTTTTCATAAGTATACCAATATATCTTTTTGTTTATTTAGATAATTCCTACGTCAGAAAACCAGAATATGATCAGAGGTTTACACTTACTATTTCTTCTATGCAATGATAGAATAGGAGATTTTCATTTATCATTGGAGAATATACCTATTATTGATCGCGAAGATATCTTAATTTCAAGCGTTAGGGATATTGAACATCACTTAATGGATGGAAATTATAATAAGATTATGCAGTTGCAAAACAATTTACCAAGCCCATACTATAAATCATTTTATAAGCATTTAACCAATACATGCAGGGAAAAAGTAGCAAAGTGTATTGAGTGTAGCTTTGACAGGATTAGTATTAACAAACTTAAAGATATGATGAAATTTTCAAGCAATGAAGAATTAATTTCATTCATTAATAGAATATCACAAAAATCGGCTTCTCCTGTTGATGAAAATATTAGTTCAAAAATACAATGGAAACTCATCGATAATGTTGTCTATTTTGAAAGGGAGGTAAAACGAAACACTACTAATCTTGATCTTATAAGTAATTCATTGGGATATGCCCTTGAATTTGAAAGAATTGTGTAATCTTATAAAATGTTTTTAAATGTGAGAGGTTAATACCTAGTTTAATATTGTTTAATATTAAATGGGATATATAGATTATAACACTGAATGTGAATATAGATATAATTTTATGTTTATTTCATTAATAATATAATTTCAGTCTATCTTATATCGTATTCATTTTTAATTCGAAATCTACTAACGGACCTTATTTACTCTTGAGTATTGAGCCAATAAAGTACTTTAGCGCGCGTGGCGCGTTTCTATTTACAGATTATGTGAATTTTAGAGATTATAATAGGCGTGAATTTTCTGTGAATTCTAATTAAAATATCGATATAGAGTAGATTAAATTTAGTGTGTAATATTATTTTTAAGGAGCAATTTTGAATGAAACATATAATTCTTTTTTTTATTTTATGAATAGTTATATTTACAGGAAATACAACTGAAACTGGCGCGATAAGGATTAAATAAGGCATGTAAATATTAATAAAAAACCTGTCTCAATTTAAAGATTTCCATATAAATTTAACAATAAGTGAATGTATATAAGAATATTGATTTAAATGTAACACCTGAAACCGTATTTTTTAATGATAAATAATGATTAGTTTAACATGAGTAACAACATAAAGTATAATAAATTATCAATATTGCTATTATTTTGCCATTTTATAAATATTGTAATTACAGTTAAATCTGAAATTGAAAACAAAATTTATATTAAGAGCAGTAATATTTTTGAGGAAAAAAATGATTATTCTGCAAATGCAAAATATGACTCTAGTTCAGACGGAAATTTAAATTTTACCAATATAAGATTAGAGGATCACAACAATGTATCTGATAAAAATATTGATATTTATAAAGTAACAGAAGGAAACGATGTACTAGACAAGTTAACACACAGTGAATTAATTGACAGTGTAATAAATTCAACGATATCGCAAATACAGATATTTAAACTAGCCTTAACATTAAATAATGATACTGAATATAAAATATTGGAAAACAAATTCAATGATACTTATTTAAAATATAAGGAAGACGTGATGTTAGTATTAAATAAATTCGATCTGGATAAGAATAAATTATTTGACAATATAAATATAGAAACACAAAAAAAGCTATATACGTTAATTATGGGAAATAGTACGTTAAGCGAAAAAAAAAATAGAAAAAATTATGATAATATTGAAAATACTCCAATTAATTACATAAATGGTCTCGATTTAAATATATGGAATGAAATATTGGATTTCTTTGCGTCTATGTCAATATCACTATTAAATAACAATAAATCAATAAGAACTGATAAAGCAGGTATTTACGGTTATTTAAACAGAAAAAATATTATAGATATATCAAAACAGCTAGGAGATATGTTATTATTTGCATTTAAAACAACAGAAAAGTCTAATTGTGGTCAAATAGCCTGGAGCTTGGTATATGAAAATTGGAATATTGTAATAAATAACTACAATTTGATGGTAAAAAAGCAAATAAAAAATTATCAAAGTTCAACACTAATGTTATTAAATAAGAATTCAGGAAGAATAAAAGATTACAATTTAATAATTTCAAAATTCAGTTCATTAGAATTAAATATAAGGGGATTACTTGATTTATTGGTAAACGCAAGAAGCAACAATCTTAATTCATTAGTTACAGTTGAGGATGTTTACAATGATATAAAATCTCTAAAAGAGTATTCAATAGAGTTAAACAAAAAGCACAATGAATGGGTTGAAAATAATATTAGTTTAATGAAACCACTAGTTAGTTGGTTTGAAACAACAATAACTTTGCTATACAAGATCTGGTTGGATTTTTTAAAATCTGTTTTGTCTGCAAAGATTAGAAACATAGGAGATATATTAAAAACATTAAGAGACGATTTGGGGGGAGATATATTAAAAATGGAAGCTAGATTTGATAGTTCATTAAGCTATATTGAATTATCAATAAATTCATTGAATAATAAATTAATTTCTTTGAGAAATGACATCAACTCTGAGATGTTTTTAAATGCATTGAAGAAATTACGTAAACATTATAAGTACCTAAAGGTTGAATACAAAAAAATTATAGGTGAGGTAGTTAAAATCATTGTAAATGATTTTAAAACTAAAAGTGACGGGAGTTCTTCAAGAATGAGTATATATGACTGTTATGATAGTTTTTTGAGCCATATAAATGAAAATTTGAGCTTACTTTGGAATCCAGATTTGTTAAATCCATTTAGATTTGATAAAAAATCAGAGTCTCATTTATCTATTATAAATAATTTATTTAAAAATTTATCGTTATATTTAAACTCTGAGGTTATAAACATTTTTTCAAATTTAAATGATAATATAAACAAACTAAGGTACTTTAACAATATGTTATTCATTGAGTTTATTTTTCAAATGGACATACTGAACAGTGAATTTAATAAATTCCAAGTAACTGGTAGATATAATAAAGAAGTATTGAATATACTCTCAAATAGAGCATATATAAATAACTATATCCAAAAATGTAATATTTATATAAAAGATAAATATAAAAGTGAATTTAACACTGAAAATATTTATAATAATAATAATATATACAAAAAAAGCTCAATGTGGGAATTCGAAAAAATATTAATTTTAAATATTAATGAATTTAAAAATATAAATACTGATTATGTTTTAAATAACAAGGCAAGCAGTTTATTGGCGAATTATTACGATTATAGGGAAAACTTAGAAAGTAAAGAAACAAAAGGAGAAATCGATGTTATGGAATTCAATAATCATTATCTAGATGAAATGAGAAAAGTAAAGGATAAATTGATTATTTTGAGGAGTAAAATGGAGGACAAAATTAGAAGTGAATATTCCACCATAGATTCACTTTTCAAAGAGATAAACATTAAAAATAAGAACAAATTAGATGAACATATAAATGAAATAAGTAAAATGTTAGAAAATTTGCCAAATATTGACAAAGTTAAGGTTGAAAATATAATTTCGAGATCTAAAAAAATACTTGATGAATACGGTTACAATATTTCAGATAGATATGTGAATTACGACAGAAGGATAGACAAAAGTAGTCAAAATTCAACGATTAGTAAATATAAAATTGAATTAGAAAGGTTTAAAAAAAGCATAAATAAATACTCATCAATAATTAAAAAAATTACAAGTTATAATTTTGACGTAAAAGTTTTGAAGGAACATATTGATATGATAGAAAGGTATTTAGATCACTTAGAGGGACAAATAAACTTATATTGCAATAGAATAAATAAAGATAATGATAAAATATCAAGAAGTTTGTACATATTAAAATATATTGTCAAAAAAAAAAGACCAGATACACAGTGCGAAAGATTAATACTTGATTTCTCATCATCTAAAAGTGATACTTTAAATTTAATAAAAATTTCTAATGACATTGTAAATGAGTTTATATCAAATATTAATTTGTGTAAGGAAATTCAGGATACTACAAAAAATTATAAAGAAATAATTTATGGTTATCAAAGTGTAAAAGAGAGTATTAATAATTTGAAAAAAATTACATCAAGTAAAAGTTTTAATGAGGGGACATATATAATTGATAGAGATATGAAAAAGCTTTCTCAAAGATCTAAGTTAATATCGAAAGAATTACTATGCTATTTTAGTTCTTTATCTGATACAGACATAACTGTGTTCACAGAGAACATAAAAAGAACGATATTTAAACTTCAAAATACCATAGAAAAGGAAATAAAAGATAGTTTATACAACTAACATAGTATTAGATTTACTAAAATTTGTGAAAGTATTAATTTATTAATTAGAACAACAGCTTTAACGTCACAGTAGAAATAGGTAAACTAATATTAAGGTAATAAAGTATATTTATGTATTTATCCATCAGAAAGAAAATTAATAAAAATAAATATTATCTATCTAATGCATAATCGTATCTATTATTATATTTTATCCTTTTCAAATACAAATAAAAAAGATAGCTTATTAGTATTGTGCTATTTTTTTTTTCTTAAATTCAATTTTAACTGATATATTAATAAAGTATAATTTTTAAATAAATATAAATCATTGAGTATACTAATGTTTTGCTTTAGTATGTGGAATTATTACTTTCAACTTAGTATTTTGATGTAAAAAAACAATAGAAATGTGAAAAAAGTAAATTTATTCAGCACATACCCAAAACTTTTGATGATTTTTTTGCCTTTGCAATGTTTCTTTTGAATGAAGTAGAAGCACCAGCAGAAACTGGTGCCCCAAATGGAGTTAGTTCTGATGAATAAGCAATCTGAGTGACATCACCTTGAATATTGTTTTTGAAAGTTTTAGCAATTTCTTCTGAAATAATTTGTGCCTGATTTGGTGCCTTAGAGAGGGCTTCTTGAATAGCAGCTTCCTCTGCTTGAACATTAGCATAAACCTCCTCAACTTCTTTTTGCCTTTGTAGTAGGCGAAGTTGTTGTTCATTTAATTTTTCTTGCATATCATAAACATCAGCAACAACCTCATCCAATTCAACTTTCTTTGCATCTCTAACATCTTCACAGAATACATGAAAATCATCGATAGTCTTAAATCTTTCTCTCCATTGTGATACTGCATGTAATATTCTTGCTTTTTGTTTCTCTTGTTCATTGCACAATGCAGAATTCAGGTTTTCAATATCTTTGTCTTGTATTTCAATCAATTTATCTAGCCAAGATACAACAAAATCTTTAAATGCATCTAGTGTCATAGGTTTTTTAATATTTACATTTAATACCGAAAGACCATAACTAACATGACTGTTATCCAATGTGCCGTCCTGATTTGTAAACCTAAGCAATAAATCGGTGTAACCGAAATTCATTATTAAATGCCTCGCTATTTTCTCTACTGTCTCATATTTCAACAAGCCTATACCATCTACACAATGGTATGCAAATATCGCCTCCAAATTAGCCTCTAAACCTGGAAATGTTGCAAAAGCCCATTCTCTGACTTCACTTGCATCTTGTGTTCTGTTTGCACGCAATTTAACCAATTGATTTCCCATTTTGTCGTCCAAATGATATAATTAATAGATATTTTATTTAAAAAATTGAAATATATATATTAATATTATAGTTTTTGCAAATGTTCACTTATTAGTTTATCTTATCTCTAAATTTTTTAACTTATTTCTATAAATTTATATTTTATTTTTTTTTGATCTTAATTGGTCTTGATCCCATACCTCTTTTGCTAGTGTATTTTTGCCCTTTTTCAGAAGTTATTTTAAAGTCTTTTAATTCGTATTATTTATATTTAATAATAACAACTAAATATTGTATAAAAAAAGGCAGTACATATATCCTATCTTTATTAATTTATATAATATTAAAGCAATTAAATATAACTGTTATTAATATGTATACATGTATATTTGTGCACACAGCATATTCCATTATTTAGATTTACTCGGTTTTAATACACTACGAATAGTATTTACATTTAAAATATATACATACAACATATACGTAAAAAAAAGACATCTACATATTTCCCCGCCTGTTGTTAGCGGGGTGTGTGGTATCGATAAAAAAATTATGCCTTAATTAAATACATAGGAAAAAGTAGCTAAGTAATTTATTTTAATTAACTTATTAATTTAAATTTAGGACGTTTAAAATTTAGAGTTATATCTGAAAAATGTTATTACTACACGTAATTGCATTATCCTAGACTTGTTAGTTTTCTTTTTAAAATAATTCTTCCTTGTTAGATAATTATAAGTCATTAAAATTTGAATTTGTAGTAGTAGATGCAATAATTTCACAAAAAGACTTCTCAATTGAATGTTTTATATCTGCAAAAGAAACAAGCAAAATAGAAGAACCATCACTGCTCATTAAAGTTACTGTTTCAGTCGTTCCAACATCAACCTTGGCCAGAGAATCCAATATATGTCCCATATCAACAACGGGTCTTCCTTGATTGTCAGTTTGCTGAAACAAATACTCTCTAAATAACTTGCAAATATACCTATCACCTGTTTCGTTCCACTTGTGCACTGAATTAAGTTGAGACCTATCAGCAATAGTATTTATTTTAGTCAATAGACGAAACAGCCTTCCATTGTCTATTTCCTTTCTAAATTCGTTTTCTAATGCGTCAGTTAACTTTAAACTGTGTTCAATTTGTGGAATCATCCTTGCTGCGAGCATATTGGCGAGAATAAAAACATCCAAGTTGTTTTTATTTAGAGCAGGTTTGGACAATAATATCAGTACTAATTTCTTAAGGTCATTAGAATACATTGATGACTTAAGAAATATTTGTTCAACAGCATGATTTAAATCGTTAATTATAGTCAATGAGCCACAACAAAGTGCTAGTATTATATAACCAAGAGCAACTAAATCTTGTTTTTGGTAGTCAACTATTGTTTTTGTCTCATCTATCCTTGTAAAGTCTAATATTCCAACACAATTGAGTCTCAACCTTCCTCTATATGATATTAACAATTTGGTTGGATCTATAACTCTAGCCGCGAGTTGCGAACTGTGTATATGTACCAAAGCCAGAACAATCTGGATAATATAATTCCAAAGTAAAGGCTCACCAATAGGCTCTTTAAAGTGAACTGACTCCATTGTACTTGCATTTGGAATGTAATCATAAACAACTACTAGTGCTCCACCCTGTGGGAAATCTAAAGAAGCAAAGCAATGTCTATAGGACACAATACATGGATGTTGAGTTAATTTGTGCCATTTATCGAGGCAATGTCTAGTGTTGTCTAATTCAGAGAATGGAAAATTGTCTATTCTCCTCAAACAGTATGCAGTATAATCTTCTATATTTATGGCCTTGTATGCATAAGTTTGATATCCACAAAATCTTGTTGTAGATATTATATTTGAATCATCCAGTAAACAAAGACCATAATAATTTCTTTGTACTATTTGTGGAACATAATGCTGATGTTGATTAATTAACATTTGATTTGATGGACCATTTTGAACTTGACCTGCACCTGAATTACCATGGTGATGATTGCTATTAGTGTTATTACTATTGTGGTTATTATTAGTATTATGATGATTGTTGTTGTGTACACCGGTATTTGAATGCCCTCCAATTCCCGAGTTCATTGATAAAATATCATTTTGAGTAAGTAACAAAGAAATATTTTGAAGTTGTAATTCATGTCTTATTTGGGTTATTGCATTCATTTGTGGTATCATTCTTAAAAATGGAAGATTCCAACCCCTTACTCTTCTACAATATTCAGAAAGATCTAGTACATTACCATTTTGATTGTTGTTGTTATTGTTTACATTGCCTATTGAGAATGCTCCTGCTCCAGGTAATAAAGTCATCCCTACTCCAACCCCTGGTATTTGTCCTTGTCCTTGTCCTTGTCCCGTAGATAGCATTCCAATTCCTCCAGAAATTCCATGTTGTTGGTGATGATAATTTTGTTGAGTATGATTATGTGATTGCGTTGATTGTGTTAAACCAATACCAATATGGTGATTTCCTCCACTTTCTCCGGATTCGCCACTGTAAAAACCACCCGAATCTGTCCCATTTATGCTCCTGATATTACTATTATTGTTACCAGAATTAACGACAACACTATTGCAATATTGTATTCTTGGGATTCCAACATTTTGACCTGAATCATTAACCAAAATTCCTGAATTACCACTCTTTCCACTGTTATTGTTAGTTAATACTTGTTTTTGAGTTGAACTAGAACCACTACTTCCAAGTAAAATACCGTCATATTCAATACCAGGGGCATGAATTGTTCCTCCAGTTTCAATAACACTCTCATCATTTAATGGAGCTGTATTTCCCCCATTCACTCCTGATCCAATATTATTAGGGTGTTTACTGTTATCACTAACTGCGTGATTAAGATCAATATTATTGCTATCTTTAATATGATTACTTTTATTATGATTAGAATCTACTGAATTTAATACATTTGAAGAATAACTTCCACCATGGTGAAGGGACAAGTTACTGCCCTCTTGTAGACCATTACCGGAATACATTATTCCGTGTTTTATGTGATGCAATGAATTCGAGTTCAAATGACTATTTATTTGACCAGGAGAATAGTTGTTACTTTCATTGTTGTTGTGACTATTATTAGTATGATTGTTATGATCATTAACATTATTGCTGTTATTAGCGGCATTGTTGGAATTAACGCCACCCAAATTTATATTTAAACCACCACCTAATACTCCCATATTAGGTGAAATGTGGAAGCCATGATCTATTACGTCTAGCATACTAGTTGTATTGTGTCTGATAGAAGAAGGAATAAATGGTTGAGCAGTTGCTGTTAACCCTGAACTTATCTCATTATTTGAAACTAGACTTGATTCATTTAATGAGTTGTTCGAGTTAGAATTTGACGAAATTACAGGGTTAGAGTTTGAGATCGAATTACCTACACCACTTCCTATTAAAAGTGTGCTTCTAGGTTGAAATGTTGGAGCATCTGCATGAAAAGATGAAACAACAGAGTTAGAGTGTGGTTTTACGTCATTTTCACCTCTTTTAATTTCCCCCAATATCTTATCCTTCATAAATAAATATATGTATAATTATATATATATTTTTTAATATTAATTTTGTTATTTTCGTTATATTGATAACTTTCAATAAAATTATTGATGAACTCCACTGGTTTATTTTAATTATTAATATAAATCTAAATGTATATACATATATGTATTATTTTTTTATTTGTAAAACGCAATAAATATAACATTTATTATATAAACATTTAATTTATTATTTATGTTATTGATTATAATCAATTTTTGATAACAAATATGTGTTTATGTAATATTGTAGTGCACAATTTACTTTTGTTATTTTTCCAAAAAATTCGTGTAATCAGAAAAATAATCAGTAGTATAAAACAAAAGGTTATGCCAAACTCTTATTACTTCCTATTTCAATTTAATTATCATTTATATCAATAAAAAATAAAATTCAACTTGTTTTACAGTTTTGTTAACAAATGTTTATAAAGATAAATATTTATATTTATGAAAAAAAAAAAATTAAACCCTCAATATTCACAATTCCCGCCAATTGTATTTTAATAGATGTGATAATTATAAATTAATTCTGCATTTAAAAAATTCGTTCTACACATTGGTTGCAGTAAATTTAATATCATTTATCTTTGATTTTGCTCTAACAATTCGTATATTACTTTATTTGACATCCTTTCTTACTCTCTTTTTTGTATTTTTTTGGGGGGTTTATTGGGTTCATTTTGTTATCTGTATTTATCACTTTATGCGGGTACCGATTTTACTATTAATATACTTAAGAAAGTTGTGGTTAAAAATTATAAATCAAAATACTAGTTAAAATTTAAATCCGGGAAACTATGGCTAATATTTCTCCATATGTTTTAATCGTTTATTAGTGTTTAATTTTGGTTGAGGTAAATGAACCCGGAATAGGAATAAGCCTCTTGCAATTAATAATAAGTTATAAAATAAATATTTGGTTTTTAAAACGCCAAAGTAGTGTTATTTTATGATTTTATATTAAATAGAATAAGATAAAAGATTAGTGTTAAGGTAGTATTGTGGGAGATAACACGAGGTAATAAACGATAAAACAATAAATACTTTTATTATATTTATCTGTTTCCTTAAATAAAGCAAAGTAATATACAGATAAATAATTTGCGATTATTTGTTTATTTTCCGAAAATCTTATTTATAACAGCATAAGAAATAGAATAATTGTTGTTTATAAGATAAATTAGTCAATTAAAAAATAATATAGGTACTTTTTCAATAAAATAAACAACATTACTTAAGGTTAATAATTTATTGAAGTATATTTTAAGAAAAGGAAAATAATGATTAATTTAAAACTTAATAATTTATTTAAACATGATAATATTACAAAATTAAAATTATATTTGATATTTACATTAATTATATTGTTTGAGATTGTAAAATGTTCACTAGTTGGTATAGATTTGGGAAATGATAGTACCAAGGTTGCCCTCATTCGTCCTGGACGTGGAATAGAGATGATACTCAATTCACACAGTCAAAGAAAGACGGCAACTGCGGTTTCTTTCATTACATCTACACCATCACTAATAAGACTATTCGGTGAGGACTCACTTGGAAGCGTGATTAGAAATCCATCTAAAACATTATTACATATACCTAGCTTTCTAGGTATATGTTCTTCTCTATACAGAAATAAAAATGAATACAACAGTGATGTTTATCACCCAAATGGATTACGTAAAGATCTTTATCCATATTTAATAGAAGACAATAATGCTCATAGTGGGATAGCGATTAACGTAGATGGACATTCAATGATTCCAGAAGAGTTTACAGGCCATTACTTGGATTTCATAAGAAGAATGGCAGAAGGATCAATTATAAAAGATAACACACATGATAAAGGTCTAGGCAAAAATAAACGCAATTACAGTGATCCAGGCCCTATATTTGGAAGCGAAACTGTTGGAGCTGTAATAGCAGTTCCACCAACATTTACACAAAGACAACGCCAATCTCTTGTAGATTCAAGTGAAATAGCAGGACTGAATCTATTTGGTTTGGTAAATTCACTAGGAGCAGCAGCGGTTCATCAATCCACAGATTTAAAAAGCGATCAAAAGTCAACATTTTTATATTATGATATGGGAGCTAAACATATATCGTCATGTATTGTAGATTTTTTTCCAAAAAATATAACTCATATGGGAAGAAATGTACAAACGCACGTAATAAATGTACTTGGTTGTCATACAGATTACAATTCTGGTGGTTATTTAGCAGATATTTCAATAGTAGATTCAATGTTGGATAGAATTAGAAATTCACCCAAAAATAGTAAACTAAGTGAGATACCACTAGATAACTCTAGGGTATTGCAGAAATTGTTTAAACAAAGTGTAAGGACAAAATTATTGCTTTCGACATTAAAGCAAACTGATTTTTTTGTGGAATCATTATATAAGGATATTGATATGTCTCAGGCAATAAGTAGAGACGAATTAGATAAGTCTATAGAAGATAGTATTGTTTCCAGATCTCTGAAACCTATTGAGGAAAGTTTGAAATTGTCTAATAAGACAATTAACGATATTACTGACATTGAATTACTGGGAGGTGGATTAAGAATACCAAAAATTAAATCTGTATTGGAAAAGTACTTTACATCGTTTGGAAAAAATATAAGACAAAGGTTAAATGGCGATGAAGCAATGGCATTTGGTGCGGCATTCATAGCTGCTAATCAGTCTGCCACGTTTAGGACTAAAAACATTTTTTATAATGAAGCATCCTCAAATGAATATTCTATTAAAATAGGTAATGAAAGTACTGTATTTATTGATAATTCAACACAATTTCACGGTGTACATAGATTGAATTTTCAATTTAAAGAAGATTTTACTGCGATATTAAATGAGAACGACAAACCAATTACTCAATATAATATTTCAGGTGTAAGTAAATACTTATCTACACACGATGGCAATAATGATTCGCAACTAAACGTTACACTTCAAATTAGAGTTAATACATATGGTATTGTTGATTTAGAAAGTGTTTATGCGTGGAAATTAGTTAATCAAACAATTAAAGTTCCAGTTGTTGTACCTATTAATACAACACTAAGCAGCAATGGTACAAATGATATAGGTGGTAACAGTACTGATCAAGCAAATGAAATAATAAATAAAAAGAACGATACAAAAACTATTTTCGAGGAAAAAACAATATTAAAACCTTTCCCATTTGCATTAGACTTTACAGAAGTTGAGATAGCCTGTCCAAAACCCCTTAATAAGGAAGAAAAGCAATCTATAAGCCGTCATTTAAATGAGCTTAATAAACTTGATACTAAACACAGACAATTAATGGATTCTAAAAATACACTTGAATCACTTATTTATGATAATAGAAATAAACTTTATGAGGATATTTATATAAAAGTCACTCTTGAGTCAGAAAGAGAAGAATTAAACTCTTTACTGTCAAAAACAGAAGATTGGCTTTATGAGGTTGGTGATGGAATATTATTAGAGACTGTTGAGGAAAAAATACAAAAAATAAAGAATTTAACTGACGTTATAGATTTAAAAGCAGACGAATATAAGTATAGAGATGAATTAATATCAAATGTAGATAAGAAACTTAATTCTACAATTGAATTATTCAATTCAATATCTTTTACTCATACATGGGTTCAAAATACAACATTTGATGAGGTTAGAACTATTTTAAATGAATTTCAGAATTGGTATAATGATACAAAAGCCAAACAACAAAGTCTTAAAGAAACTGATGTTCCTGTTTTACTTAGAGAGGAAACTCTACAGAAACTTGATTTTCTACACTCAAACGTAGTTAGGGTTAGAAACATTCCAAAACCAAGACCAAAGATCAAAGCTAAAGCACAAAAAGATAACAAAAATGAAACAGAGAATATAAAAGAATACAACACAAATAACACTTTAAATGATAGTTTTAATAATACTGATTCATATATTAAAATTAATGATACCGACATTGGATTTGAATTTAATCAAAATCTAACTGAAAATGACAATCTCAACTTTAATAGTTCAAACAAAACTCAACATATAAATCAAGAATTCAACAGTAGTGAACTTAGAGACAAGTCTGAATTGTAATTAAGGGTATTTAAATTTTTTTATACTATCTTTAATATTATATTCTGTTTATAATTTTTTTCATTTACTTTCTCCTACATTTGACAAAAGCGAAAAACAAGCATATAATATTAGTATTTGACTACTAAAATTAGTCATTTTTAATTTATAACTTTTTTAATTTGTTTTAAAGCTATCTAATTTAATTTTGTTAGATAATTTTATTCATCATAGTATGTAAATTTAACACGTAATTGCATGTGGAAAGGTGTTATATAATTTCGAGGATGAAAGGAACCTTGAAGAAATAAGCATTAAAATTCAATATCTGAACTTCACACAGGTAAAAATATAATAAATAAATTTACAGATTGATTATTAAATATTCACTGAATCATTAGGGACAAGAATAAAGTAAAGTATATACATAGAATTATACACGTATGATTACTGTGCCGTTAACAATTAAGAACTATAAAAAAGGAATACTAGTATAAAAATAAATTAACACATTATTATTTTTAATAAATAATAATAAAGTAAATGTGTAACAAATAATTAAAAAAAGAAAGATAGTCAGATAGTAATAATCTTCATTATCTTTTTTCTTTCACAATAGAAATTTGATTATTTTAATTACCGCTATTTTTGTTTTCATTACCAAAGATAATGTAAATTTATTTACGAGTTAGATTTTAAGAAAAAATAGAAATATTAATAGCTATCAAATCAAAATTATATACAGATACATGTCGTTTATAGTTTATTTTACAACAAAATTACAACAAGGACGTAATTAAAATCTGAGTAGAATAAGCAAAATATATTGGAGGTATATTGTCAAATTCATTTACTTTAAGCATTTGATGAGTAGAATTACATTTAAAAATATTTATGACATTATTAATAATAAAATTTTACTGTGGTTGCTAACATTTATATTAGCAATTTTTTGTACATGTGATTTACCACCAAATTGTTTGCATGGAGATGTGGTTGGAACATGGAGAATATACATAGGAAAATATAGACCTTGTGAGAAACATAAGGATTTTGAGGATCCAACTTGTGGATTCCCATCTCCAGATAGAGATGATGCTCATGATGTATTGACACCGCTAGAAAATGGTTTAGAAAATGACTATTTTGAAGAATTATATAGTTTAGATATAGTTTTTACAAATGATGATTTCGAAATAGTTTATGTAACTGTAAATGATAACTATAGTATTAAAAACATTGATATTGAGAAAGAAAATACTAAAGGAAAATGGACAGTATTATTGGATCAGGGATTAATGTTTTGGACAGAAAAAAACAGATATTCAGCTTTTTTTAAATACATTAACGAGAAAGAAGGAATAAATATGTCATATAGCTATTGTCATACAACTTTATTGGGTTGGTGGGATTCAAATTTTGGATTAAGCGATGACAATGACAGTAATAATAGAATATTATCAACAGAGGAAAGAAATAAGGTTAACAATTTTCCGTGGCTATTAATGAAAAACGATTTAAAATTAAATAGAGGATGTTGGTATGGAATGAGGTTGTTAGATGGAAACGGTAAGAAAACTAATAGAAAAGAGTGGACGTTAAAATTACCGAGATGGAGAATATCTCCTTTAGGATTGCCACCTGATCATCCAATAAATGCAAATAATCCATCAGTATCAGAATATTTAAATGAAATATCATCTAGATATTCAAATATTAATGATGAATACAAATTATGGAATAGTAAAAGGGAATTTAAAATTAAAGGTAGGAATGATTTAGATACGTTAAATAAAGTGAGAAAGGAACTTAGAATATCACCACATTTTTTACCAATAAAAAAGTCAGAAGATGTTTATGTTGGTGAAATATCAAAGGTGAGTAAAACTAATGATTTTAAGGATAAAAACGAAGTACCAATATGGTTAAGATTGAATTATTTTGATTGGTCAAACAATGACCATGTTTATGGCAGAATAGGAAAAAGATATAATATAATACCTAAATCATCATATCAAGGAGATTGTGGTAATTGTTTCTCATTGACAGCTGCTACTATAATAACTACACGTCTTTGGATAAAATATCACAATGAAGAAGATGTATTTGGAAAATTGTATGCTTCGTCTATACAAATGACAGATTGTAATGTATATAATCAGGGATGTGCAGGAGGTTTAATAACTTTAGCCTTCAAATTTGCACAGGAAGTTGGAATAAGAACTGAAGAATGCATAGAAGATTATTCAAAATTGATTGGTGTTAAGAAAATTTTTCCAACTCCTGTATATACTCCAGATGAGATGAACATGGCTGATGACGGGCACAGTTTTTTGGAATTGAGCAATAAGGTTAAAAGTAAAAAAGATAACAGTTACAATGAAAATATAAATAAAATTGACGGTGAAATGGAATATGTTGATAACAATGTGAGTGATATGGAGGAATATGTAGAAGGTAGTGACATGAAAAACGATTATCATATTTCAAGTTCATATGACTATACTGTTGAGCAAGCACACAAAAAAGAACAAGTACATGAGCAAATTAAATTTAAGATAAAACAACAGATGTGTTGGGATTTAGGTGGTCAGTTGGGGTCAGCGAATACAAAATGCAATATGAATATACCCATTACAAAAAATATACCTAAATCGTGTTCAAAGTTAATAAGAGTTATGGAATATGGATATGTAAATGGTGTTTATGGTAAAAGTACAACGGAAGATATAATGGAATCTATATGGAAAGAAGGTCCAATAGCAGTTAGCTTGGAACCTACAATAGAATTTTCCCTTTATGAATCAGGAGTATTTAAAGGTTTTTATGATCCGATAAAACGAAAATATCCATGGTCAAATATATCTTGGTATAAAGTTGATCATGCAATGGTAATTACAGGATGGGGTTGGGAAGTAAAAAATAACGAAAGGATTCCATATTGGATTGTTCAAAATAGTTGGGGAGAAAGTTGGGGTGAGAAAGGATATTGTAGAATAATAAGAGGCATAAATGAATTGTCTATTGAACATGCAGCTGTAAGGGCATCGGTTTTATTGTATGATACAGAAAAAGTGTATAAAGAATCAGATATAAATAAATTTCATGATGAATCTGTTTTTAAATATATTAAATAGATTTAATTATTTTACTGCGTTTATATAAAAATAAAAATTAGAGTAGTTTTATTAGTTTATGGTGTATTTTTAAATGCATAAAGTTTAATTAATTATTAGATGAGTTATTAATTAATACAAATAATTAACGTGTATAAACGTGTATGTTTAAATATTGTATTAATATATAATTTAATTTAATAAACATTGCATATAAGCATGTAATATTTACTTAAAATAAGATTGAATTATTGTGTAATATTATAAAAAGTTAAAATAAATGCCGGGTAAAAAATTTATTGCAAAATAAGTCAAAAGAAAAAAAAGTAAATTAGAGTTATAAAAAAGTTGGCATCAGTATCTAGAATTAGTGTTTTAAAATATTATTAGTATTAATAATACTTGAATGTATAAATTATAGATTTAATAATATTATATACATCAGTAATAAGTTAAAGATTGACAATTAGAGTTTTAGTAAACAACAATGTGTTTAACCTAATGAGTTTTATTATAATTTGATTAAATATAAAATGGATATGAGAAATTTAGGTATTAAAGATGTTGAAATTAAAAAGAGATGTTATTTGATATTGGACAATTTGAAAATAACAATTAAGGAGGATATAGAAAGATTGTCATATGATGAAGAGATAATTTTGGGAATGTTGGAAATATCATTATATCCACAGGAAAATGTAGAATACGGTGTATTAGCAACAGACTTTATATGTACAAACATAGTGCTGAATAGTATTATAAGAATTTCAAATTTAAATAATAGCTTTAATAATTCAATAGATTACAATGATGGTTTAGAATTCGAATATAAATCGCAATCTAATATAGAATATAGTTTAAATACAGATTCAGATTCTTACTCATATTCAGATTCAGAAATGGAAATGGAATTTGAAACAGAAAAAAGAGGCATAGAGGAGTACAAAGAATTTATGTGTAATCAAAACAATAAGGGTAAATGTGATAAATACAATAAGTATGGGGATATGGGAAGGCTTGGGGATGAGGATGATATTGAATATATTAAAGGTTTTAATTTGGATTTAGACATTGAAAAGAATAAAAACATAGTTAAAAAAAATAAGGAATATCCGATATCTGTATTAATAAAGTTCATATCAAACTATTTTGATATTAATTCGTGTTATTATATGAACTACAATGGAATGTACAATTATTGTAGGATAATATACTCATTGCTATTGGTAAATTTTGAGTGGACTTTAATTAACATTTTGTATTTAGATGAGAGTTATATATTAAACAATTTGGTATTATCACTTAATCACGAATCTGTGATAAATTTGTTAAAAATAATAATAATAGTTATTTGTGAATATAATAAAATAATTAAGTTTGAATTGACAAACAGGAAAGTAAAACACTCAGATGATGAATATTTTAACAAGAATAGTGTTGATTCAATAAATTACAATGTTGTTTCGTATTCCACAAGTTTTACAAGCCATAAAATTAATACTATTAACAACAACAATATAGGTATTTTAACAAAATTATTAATTTTTAATTTAAGGATATATGATAATGATATTAAAGAATTTGAATATATTAATAATAATAAAAAAAATTACATTATGTTTGATAATTATAACAAGAGTTTAATCATAAACAAAACAAGCAGTTTATTAAATGAAATTATAAACAATACACTAGATATTAATAACGTAATTAATTATTTTAAATACAATATAATAAGTGACAATGTAAATGATTCCCCATTATCATCTCAAAATAAATTGTCTAAATGGTTAATATCAATTACTAATAAAAACAGTAAATTATATAATAAAAAAAAGAATTCAGTATTTTGTTTTCAGTTAATATTGAGCATTTCATCTAAAGAAATAATAAGCGAATTAATGGATTTAATATTGTTTTCTATTAAAAAATTTACAATTAATGATGGATTAAATGTTGGGTGTTTATACTATTCCGATTCATTCAAGTGTTCATTATCTGTAATTAATTCTATATTAAATTATAGTTTGAACTCACTACTCATAACAGATATGAATAGCACGCTTAATTATAATAATAATGACAACATTCACAACTCTTTTAATAATAAATACATTAAAATAATTGGTAATATTAAAAAATTTATTTTTGTCAGAAACAAAAGTGAACTAGATTTTTCAGGAAAGTTTATATTTGAATTTGAAAGAAATATGATATTAAATTGGAAGCTTTCAAATAACATAATTATACCAATCACCAAGACTTACATTTCTGAAATAATTGCAGAATTATACTACAAGAATGCTGCTTCACACTTGGAAGGGACTGAAATTATTAGTAGTGAAATTAACATTATAGATGAGAGAAAGGAATGTATAGTTACAATATTAATTGAATTTTTTAATTATATTGGAATTGCATTAATTAAAAATCACTTGGAATCAGTAAATAGATTATTGTCAGAAATAAGCAAAAATTCAAATTTTCCAATTATTTTTGAGATATTTGATACTATTATATTTAATGATACTGATATAAACGGTAGTGATGATGATCATAGTAATATTAACATTAAAATAAACAACGAAAATAAAATTTTAGTTGAAGATACTGTTTATTATTTATTTAAAATATGTATTAACAATATCAATTATAATAAGATAAAAGATATTAAGAATAATATATCCTTAAATGCAAGACTATTATTTATTTATCAGTATTTGAATTCGTCCTTCATTTATAATTTATCTAAACTGAATTACAGTCAAGTAAATAACGTCTCTAGTGACGAAACTTTGAGTATTACTGGGTCAAATAAAAATTACCCAGACATGAGGAAAATATTCAGCGAACATATTATAAATAGAAAATTTTTAGATAGCAGGATGTTAAAAAGAGTCACAAATAACAACGATAAAAATAGTGATAGGAGTCATTCGGGAGTCATTTTTTCCTTTACAAATGATAGTCAAAACATTACTTCAACTAAAAATGCAAATATAAAATCGAGGAATGTTGCTTCATCAAATTACAATACAAACTTTAATAATAAAAAAATAAAATATAATATTCCAAGAATACCAAAAGCCTTGTTGAATGAGATCTACCCTATTAGAAAAGACATTTTTGAAAGTTCAAATATAACAATTATAGAAAGAATATACCAGAAATAAAGTGAGACAGACTATTTTATTAATTCTTAATTTTTATTTATAGATCATCTAGTCTTTTAAACTTTAAATTTCAATTTTTGTTGACTTTTTAAAATTATTTTAACTTATTTTTAAATTAAAGACAAGTTAAAATAATCTACTAGTGTATTATTTTACCGGGAAAAGAAAACAATCAAAAAGGAAAATTGTATTATGTACAAAATAAATACAAATACTAGTAATCATTGTACTAATAACTCTTAAGCGATATTTAAATGGATATAACAGTTTTAGAGCGTTATTTAAGGGACAAATATGGTATTGAATCTGTTCTGGAGGATAAAAAAAAGGAAATATTAGATCTCTTGGGTAATAAAATAAAAAATGACGACTGGAAAAAAAAACTCGATAATTTTATATTAAATATAGATATTAGACAGTATTTCATAGGAAAGCAAATGAAATCAATAGAGAATTTAAATTTTGGCAATTTACTAACAATGATAGTTAAGTTTAATGATTGCTCAAAGTCAAAAAAACAATATAATTCAGATATTATGTATAACAACGAATCAGAAGACGAATATTCTGATTTTGAAAGAGATACAAATACTAAAAATAAGAATGACTCTAACAGAATATACAATTTAACACTTACAACTGGCAAATTAAACAATAATGACACTCATGATGTAATGCTAAACTGCATAGAATATGAAAAAATTAAATTATTTAACGATCAATCAATAGCTCCAGGTACTAAATTGCTATTAAATAGTAATATAATGATTATAAATTCAATAATAATATTAAATAATAATAATTTTGAATATTTGGGCGGAAAAGTAAATGATATGTTGGAGTCATGGAAACTAAATAATCTATTGACTGAATACTGTTCTAGAAAGTTGATAAATTCAAAGAACACATTGAATAAACCACCTAAATTTGTTCCTTTTGTAAATAAGGATACAGATAAAAAAAACTTAATAAACAAAGTTACAAACGCAGAAATTACTTATGAAAAAAATAAAGAATTAACTTCTAATAGCAACCAGAATGAATTAGATAGTTTAATTGAAAAAAAATTTGATGACATATTTAAAAATTATAATGACTTTATAGTTAGTATAAATAATAAAAAAAAGTCAAACGTCAACAATAATATTAATATTCTTGGTAAATTTAATATTATTAAGGAAAATAAAACAACTACTAAAAATGATAAAGCTAGGAAAACAAATGTATACTCAAATTCAAATAATGATCCAGGTGCACCTGTAAAAATGTACAGAGGTAAATTTAAGAGTGAAATAATTGACTCGGAAGCGAAAAACTTTATTGTATCTAAAGACACAAAATCAAATATATCACTATTTGACCATTTGTTTTCTAAACTAAACGTTAGCGATTCAAATACGAATAAGATAACAAACAAAAATAAAAACAAAGTTTAAACACCAATAAATTAGAGTGAAATAGTACTAGTAAATAAATAACTTGTCAAAAATACATTGTTAATTAATTTATCACTTAGCCATAATAATCGCAATCACAATAATATTGAAAACAATACATTCAAATGTGATTACTACATAGGGTGATTTTTATTTTTATTGCTTTTCTATTCAATAACCTTGAGCATTTCTGATATTTGTAATTGCGACTTAAACCGGAGATAATATGCAATTGTATTTACCAGATCTCCAATTTCACTCCAATATTATTTACCGAACTCATATAATCAAAAAATGTCTATTTCTGTTTGCTACTATTTTCACTAATTCATTAGAAAAATAGTTAAAAAAGAAAGATCAAAAGCAAATTATTCTTTTCAAATTGATAATTATTATATTATCTACTACTCATTTAAATACTAAAAAAGACGTCTGCCTCTTATTTTTCTATTTTTTCATATTCATAAAAAATCATATTTATTATATTTCAGACAAAGTAGTTACTTGATTTTACTTTCACATCCAAATACATATTCTTCATTGATCTACCTGATCATCTATTAATTGAATGTTGCTAATTTTGGAAATAATACTTTTAATTTCAGATCTTTGTTTTTCTAATTCCGAAATGTATTCAGAAAGTTGAATTATTCTATTTCTAATGGTATCAAGTCTTTTTGAAACATCAATTTGCATTGTTTGAATTGTTGCTTTTCGGGAAGATATTTTATCAAATAAGTCAAGTAGTTTTTTGCTAGGTTCTTTAGCCTTTTTTATAAAGTTTCTAACTGTTTCCAATTCAATTCCTGTTTGATTTTCATAACGAATTAATAGTTCTGCTGTTGCTTTGTTCTTTTCTTCATCTCTTTTTAACTGTTCAATAGATTGTTTGGCCAAAGCAGCCTCCATATCAATCTTCGCCATTTGTATATATAAATGTGTTACATTCTTTGTATTATCCAAATCCTGTGCTATTTTAGCTAATATTGATCTCTCCTTCATTAATTCTTTTCGTGTCCTTACTTGTTCTTCTTTACTTTCCTTTATCATTTTAACTAAACTCGTCATGCTATTCATTAGTTTTTGAAGATCTGACTCTTGTTTTATATCGGAAGACTCTATTCTATCCAATTCACCCTGAATATTCTTATCCTCAGAAGCCTCTTCGTCGTCATCATCACTAACAAACTGAGACTTATCAGAATCTGTTGTTTTTGACACAACAACCGATTGTGCTTCTGATTCAGAGGCATTAGTTGAATTTAAGTCATTGCTACTAAGATATTTTGATGGTTCTTCGCTTGCAGTTGTGTTTGAACTACTTGCGGTATCAATTCCTACAGAAACCAGCCTTTTGATGCTTTCTTTAACTGCTCCTAAAAATCCTGCATTTTCATCTTCTAAATCTCCTTCATCTTTATCTTCTTCAACTGGAACTCCACTTACATTTTGTTCACTTGAAATATCCTCAAGGTTGTAATCGCCCCTTCTATGGAAGAAGCATTTACTAGATTTACTGCATAACTCACAGTCAACTGTATTAGGTAATACACGTGCCTTTCTTTGAGACCTTGATATTTTACTTTCAATATGTGAATCATCTGATGATTTTCCCTTTTCCTCACGTATTAAAGATAAAATCTCTAAATCATTTCCATCAGAAACTGTAGGTTGGGAAGCATCAGTGCTTAATTTCAAAATCTTTACTGATACTTCCTTGTCACCAGAATTTGCATGCACTTTTTGTCTTCTTAAACTTGGTTTTTTAACAACTACGGTATCTAATAAGTCACATGACAAGTTCGCACTATCTATTCCTGAGAATTTTACATTATCTCCTAGCTTTCTAGACAATATATTCATCTGTCCTCCCAATTTTAGCTTTGATAATATTAATTCCTCTTCATCATCATCATCTTCTTCTGCTATTTCTTCTGTTATGTCTTCTGGGAACTCTATTTCTTCTGACAATACGTCATAAGGTTTGACTACTTGTATTTCTTTTGGTTCAGGAACAATATATTGAACCTCCTCTACTTCTGGTAGCAATTCCGTTACATCCAAACCACCAACGTCGCTCTCACCTACAGATGGTGGAGACGGTAATTTACCAAATGGCTTAACACGAATTGATTCACCTTTTATTAATTCTTTCTCCTTTTTTAATAATAAGAATGCGTCAGTTAGTCTTTCACTTATTTTATCCTCTTTTTTAACAGTACAATGTTTGCATTTTTCTTGTGTACCATCAAATGATAGCAATTTCTCATTAGCAAGTACTAGTGTACTAAACGAAATAAATATCGAAAATATAATAAATTTTTTAATATTAAGAAACATTTTTTCTTCTTTCTCTCCTTTATATCCTTTACAATTATATTTAACTTAAACTACAATCTCTTATATATATTTAAATACATCAATACAAATTAAACATGCATATATATATACATATACTTATTCTACAGGTAGAGTTTTGCTGGATTATTTGAAATGTTTCTACTTATTATTTCTTTAGATGAATTATTAATGAAATTCAAAATAGTAGTTATTCTTGCCTTTAATTATCGTCAATAAAAACAAAAATTAACTATATTCAAGTAAATTTGCGAAAGGCAAAATAATCATATAAAAGAAAAGAAGTAAAAATAATTAATCAATTCTTTTCTTTATTTAAATTTGAAAAAAAAACTCCTCATAAAAAGCAATGCTCTATAATGAAAAAGAAAACTCGATATAAACTATTTTCCAATTTTGACTTTTTTATTTTAGTTAATTACATAATCAAATTATTACTTATTAATGTAGATTAATAGCACCTATCTTATATATATATGTACATATAATAATTAAAGTGATAATAACGGTATGTCTTTTCTACTATATTCTATTTCCACTAATGTTTTATTTACCGGCATAAATGTAATTTTTTTCGCAGGTACAATTTTTGCCGGTACCTTTTTTTTATAATTTATTCCGATTAATTAAAAAAAACTGTCTCGGCATTTGGCGCCCAAATCAAATGTATTTTTTAATGTTGTAAATTTTTCGATCATAAATTAACAAGGGAAAAGTCTAGTAACAAAACAGCGCAACATAAATGAATTAAAAGATCATTTGAATAAATTGTAATGTGTATTTTTATTATTATTTGTTTGAATACATATAGATAATTCTAGCCACAAATGATACTTTGATTTATGTGCTACATATGTACAGTTATTTTGACTAAAAGGATTATTCTTAAACAAAAATATATTTTCGCAATTATTAACTATATTTGAATCGTTATTTTAACTGATACCATCGTTTTGTGTTTTTCACTTTTTAAACAAGTATCTGCAAGAATAATCTTTTTTTTCCGTTTTGAGCAATTGTATATATAATGTAAACATACTAGAGATTATGATTCGAAAAAGAACTTATATGTATTTTAATTGTTTTGTAACGTTAGTCTTTAACTTAAGACACATGTGTTTATTATAGTTCATTTTGAGATCTGCATCTTCAACACCTCAGTTAATTGCAAAGCACATTTATTTGCAGTGCAAGTTAGTCTTATGAACTAAAAAATGTTAAAATAGCTATAAACTTAACTAGGCCATATTGGCAAAAACCCTTTCTAATATCAAATACTGATTACCAAAGGGACTGCAAGATTTTGAATCAAATATCAAAGGGAAATAATGAAGAAAAAATGGGTGCTGTAAATACCGTTAATTTAAAATAAAATTAGATAACATAAGTTAAATTGAGGACATTTAAAATAAATCAAATCCTAAACCAACAAAACAAGCATCCTAATCAAACTGAGAGTGTAATTTTCTACTTTATTAAGTAATGACAGTTGGTCTTTCTCTTCCCGTAAGTTCTTGCAACTTCACTTTTTTCTCAACGATCTCAATCAGATTCCCTAAAACATCATTAATATTGTCATTAACTCTATTGATATCAGTAACTGTTTTTTCAATATAAACCCTAATAGTAGCACCAACAGAACCAGTACCGGATAAACGAAAAACTATTCTAGATAAATCATCAAAGATAAACCTCAAACCTTGATTTTTTGAAACAGAACCATCAACAGGATCATTATATGTGAAATTATCAGCTATTTTTAACTTTAGACCATATGGATTAATAATATCATTAATTTGGTTTTCATTTTCCATGAGTGAATTTAAATGTTTAAAGAAATTATTGGCACTTTCCGCAGGAATTGATTCATAATCGTACCTTGTATAATAGTTCCTTCCATATGTTTTCCAAAATTCACGTGTTATTTCTTCAACAGTAACCAATTTACTTGAAGGATTCGGATTTTTATATGCTAAAATTGACAGCCATGCCAATACTGCCCATAAACCGTCTTTTTCACGAATATGGTTACTTCCTGTACCAAATGATTCCTCGCCGCATATATTTATCAAATTAGCATCCATTAAATTACCAAAATATTTCCAACCTGTAGGAACTTCATAACAAGGAATTCCCAATTTTTCCGCAACATTATTTAACGAGGTACTTGTAGGCATTGATCTAGATACTCCAACAAGGCCTTTTGAGAAGTATGGTATTGCTTCTTTTGCATAAGATGTTATGATTGCAACGGAATCTGAAGGAGTAACAAAGAATCCTTTACCTAAAATCATATTCCTATCGCAATCGCCATCACCGGCAGCACCAAAATCTGGCGTGTTATCATCAACATCACCCGGATTCAATACTTTCATAATACTTACTAACTCTTTTGCATATGTTAAATTTGGATCTGGATGTAAACCACCAAAATCAGGTTTGCTTTCAACGTGATATAGATTAGAACTTGATAATCCGAACTCGTCTATAAATAATCGTTTTGCGTATGGTCCCGCTACACCATGAAGTGAATCAAATACCATATTAAAATCACTTCTAGAAAGAAAACTCTTAATCTTATTAAAGTCAAATATATTCTTCATTATTGATAACCAATCTTCAACTGTATCTATTACCTCAACGGTAAATTTACCTGGTATTAGTTCTTGTGCTCCCACTTTACTCAGATTTATTTTTGGTAAACTTATTCTCTTAAAAGAATTTAATGTTTTAGATATCTCATATATTGAATTTGTGACAGAGTCTTGAGCTGGACCACCATTCTTCCCGTTAAATTTTACACCAAAATCTTCATCTATACCACCTGGATTATGTGATGCGGTCAGTAGTATACCACCCATTGCCACACCACCCTCTCTTTCACGTATTATCGCACTTCCTGCAGGCGTTGAACAAAGACCATTTACTCCTGTCCATATTCTCCTTACATTGTGTGCCGCTGCTATTTCCGATATTATTTGTATTGCTTCTTGCAAAAAATACCTACCATCACCTGCTACTAGTAACGTAGAATTACTAAAGTAGTCATCGCCAAAGGATTTAAAATAAGACTCTATAAAATTAGCCAAATAAGTGCCCTCCATAAATACACGTGTCTTCTTTCTTAAACCACTTGTTCCTGGCTTTTGGTCTAAATATGGCGTTACCTTAACTTCCTCCATTTTTTTATTACTCTCAAATTATTAAAAACTCAAACAGCAATTTTCTTATTCTAATATGAATTTAAATAATATAAATAACAAATATTCTAAAGTTTTTCGTTCTTATTTATACCCTCTCAGCCTATCTAAAACACAGCCTGCTACATTCCTTTTATACGCACTCATAAATATAATATCTTCTTCCAACACTGTTATCCCGCTACTGAAACAAATATCACATATCTGCGAGTTTCCCGCCCTCCCCACACGTTTTTCCTATATACATTGATGCATTAAATGGCACTGCTGTTTTTGGAAATGTATTTTTGACAAGCACCACAAATTCAATATTGTTTTTTGTTTACTCTACTAACAAAGAAGCATTTGGATATTAAAACCACTAGTTCAGTATTTCTTTAGAAAATACACTCTAGATAAAACAGGAAGGTATTCTTTTCTTTCAAAGCATTATATTTAGACATTGCAGAGAAAAATAATAATAATGATAATAAAAGACAAATTAAATATATATTAGTTAACCACATGTCAATAAATTTCCTTCAATTAAGGTGCACCACTCGGGTTTGATTATTCTTAATCTCTTTGTAATAGTATCTAAAATCATGTTAACTTCGTCTAATTTTCTGTCATTTTCGTTTTCTGAATCCCCAGATTTGGATATAATCATTCTGGCGTCGGAAACTATGTTTGGTATATCTATTAAATATTTGTATCTATTGTCAGTGCTTATCTTATCGTTAAATAGTATTTCAATGGAACCCCTCAATTCCTTGATTTTACTTGCATAAGCAGAAATATAATCTCCTTTTAATAATTGAATTTCGCAAAGTACGTAATACACAACAGGTTTTGATGATATTTGTGATATGTCTTTGAGTAAATTTAACGACTTATTTATGAGTGAGTATGGTTTATCACTGTTAATTTTAATGTCATTTATAATATCGTTGTGATAACTATCACTTTTAATCAATTCAATTATTTTAGGTAGTGACCACATTGGAAAACGCTCTTTGCTAGAAGGTAGTCTCAATATACTGCTCAAAGATTCAATTATTTTATTTAAATCGTCCCTTTGAATTGCTATTTTTAAACATGAATCCCACATCATCCAGTTATCCCTTGAATATTTAAGACCCTCGTTTATTGCATTTTGTGCTTCATTCCAAAGCAGTTTTTTAGATAATGCTGCTGCTAAATTTGCCCAAGCTTCACCCTGTTGTGGATCTAAAGATACAACCCTGCTAAATGCTTGTTGTGCAACGTCCCATTTTTCTAATCTAAGCGATACACAACCAAGAGAAAACCAACAATTTACATTTGTTGAGTTTATCGAGGATGCCTTAATGTATGCCTCCATTGCATTTTCATATTCATTTTTTTTAAAGTAATAATTACCCAATGATCTCTGCGCTCTTGCAAATCTAAAACGGGATAAATTCCATGACTTTTCATAATATTCAATATTTTGCGTAAGATCACCTAGTGAGCAGTATAAACGAGGGGTCTCTCTTATCTTTAATTGCTTTTCTACTAATTCAATGGCTTCTGTTTTTCTATCTGCAACTATTAAGCAGTCAACAGCATCTTCCCACATACACATTTCAATAAACATGTTATACGCAGACAATACAGAACCTATTCTCATCATTCTTATACCCAATTCTTTTTTTGCCTCCCACACATTAGGATAGTTTACTGAAAACACTAACTTAAGACGTTCAGATGGTCCCGGTTCTCTGTCGTTAAATTGATCAACTAATGATTGTAATTGTAAACACGCTCTATCTGCTGTTTTGCATCTGTGATGTTCTGAATAACAGCGATACCATAATGCAGTTGAATAACAAAGCCAATTATGTATTTTACTTCTCAAATTTTCGTTATCTACTTTTGTTATATCGAATATTAATATACGGTTTGTGAGTGCCGTTAACTGCTCGTAAGCAATTAAATCATTTGTAGGGCTCGTTTCATATATTGCAACACTATGTGCTAATAATGTGCATTGTTCAATTATGCTCAAGTAAGATGTTAAGTTTTTATTACTTTCGTCATCCAACTTTATATTTTCATACAAATCTATATCCGGATCTACATCCTTTAAAAGTACATTTTCCGGAACTGTCTTTTCACTTGATTTACCATCTCCGCATTCAACATCATCATTATTAACAAAAACTATTCTCTCGTCTATAGAATGTCCAAGGCGGTTATTAAATCTATTTATTTCAACAACTAGTTGTGCAGTACTCTCTCTTTGAGACTCCCTTTTTAAACCCAATGCACCTATAAATGAATATTTAAACCCATTCAAATTTGATAGTAATTTAAGAATAATGGCACAGGGATTTGCTCTACTGAATGTTGCTAGGGATATTGCTAAATCAAGCAATAATATAGATATAATATTTATATTATTATAATTATTCATTTTTAATTCGTATTCTTTTATATCAAATTGAAATGATCTAAGTAAATTGTCCTTATAACGTTCGTTTATTGGAAAGTTGTTTATAAATATGTTCATTTCATCTTTAAGCCATTTATAATAATAGTCTATTATTACACTCTCTAAATAAGGCACTGTTGCAAATTTAATACCTCCTTCCAAACTTCTTTGCCATATTTTATAAAATCTTTGCCTCCAAAAGTATATGTATTTTAATTCAAGTTTATCTTCACTAGAATCTAATAATTTATGCTTCAACGAAAGTTTGATTAGATCAGATCCAATATAATTGTCTAATCCACAGCCAATGTCGGTTTTATTCAAAGACAACATTTCAATCAATAATAAACTCCACATTAAATATGTTAATGAGTCACATTTTTGGTATATGCATTCGCCATCAATTTCTAAAATTGAAGTACATTCATTAATATAGTCACTTGTGCTTATATTTGACTCAAAAAATTCATTATTTAATGTTGTATCTGTAATAAAACTCTCAATGTTGTTTTTTGTATTTAAATCATAGTCTACTTTTGATTTCCAATTGCTAGATACACCATCTTCAAAGGTTTCTGGTGGTCCTGTCCAGTTTTTTTGCATATAAACATTTAGAAATAATATTGAAACAGACAATATTTCAAACTGTATTACTTTTTTACCCACTTCATCTTTCTCTGAGTTAATGTACCCAAGGTAGTATTCAAATATATTTTTGTACATTGCTCTCACTGAATCGCTTTTTTTATTTACATGATAACTCTTCAAAAGTGGTTTAATAACCAGTTTATTTCTTACTTCATTCAGTAAATACTCGCATGAATAAGACTCTGCTACATTTATTGAGTTTAATAGTCTTTCAAACATATCAGGTGGCAACACTTCTTTCGTATTCAAGTGTTCTTCATATCCCGGAATTATAAGTCTCTCTTCCCAATAATCAACAGGGGATTTCATGCCCTTATTTTTCATCTTGACTCAATTTAAACTTTATTTGTATTACAAGAATAAAATTATTCTAATAATAAGTTGTCAAGTCGGTTGGTAAATAACAGTTGATGTGTTATTACTAACTATAAATATCCTAAAACAGCAAAAGAGAAGACAATACAAATAAATCTTAATATAATAAAACTTAAATCTAACCCAAATTTCGTTTTAATTATTAACTCACAACCTTTTCTCTTGTAATATTTGACAAATTTCAGACACATGGCGGTAAAATTAAATTAATTAAACTATAAATTCATAGATTGGTTTAAAGAAAAATAAATACAAGACACAAATATAGTCAACGAAGTAGGGTTAAGTGAAATGATCCCCTAATGTTTATAATCCATATAATTAGGTATATATATCTGCATTTACTAGATAAGACTTAAAATATATAGTGTATTTAAACGGGCAAGTCATTATAATTTATGCTCTTTTCCTCGCAAATTTTAAAGAAAAATAACAGGTTTTAAAAAAATTAAAATGATCTTTTCGTGATTCCTTTTTTAAAGTTCTTCGGTTCCCAGTCATCATCCATTTCATCACCTTTCCAAAGGTCTATATTTTTAATATTTTCAGAGTTTTTCGAGGAATCTACTGTTTGATTGCTGTTAGTAATGACGGTATTTATTGTTTTGGTAGTTTTTTTAGTTGAATCACTTGAATTATCATTATTATTTTTATTAATGTAAAAATCACTAGTTTTATCTCCTTGAACACTAGACAAATTATTGTTAAATGAAGAACTAGAGGATGGTATTTTCTTTGAATAATTAGGGTTTGTATCAATATCTTTGGCGTTAATACTGTCGTCAATATCATTACCAAACATATTAAAAGGATCTCCAAAGTTGTTTGTATCAATTGCTGCTGTAATGGCATCATTTACGCCAGAAATTCCTGTTTGTATTGTATTGTTCAGCCATTGAGCAGAATTTTGAACAGTGGAAGCAGTGTCTGACCAAAATTTTTCATCCTGAACCCTTTCAACGACAGCTCTTCCTTTCTCTTCAATAAAATATCCTCCTGCTTTAACAGAGTCTATCGCGGTCTCAATAATTCCATGTTCCTGAACGTTGCTTATTGTATTTTCAGCATAATTTTTAGTATTTGAAATTACCTTCATTCCAAAATTAGTTAGACTGTTAAATATGCCACCAATTGTACCATTATTTGAGCCTATATTTTTATTTAACAAATCTGCATATTTGTTATTGTTACTATCACCATTATTTAATCCCTGAAAGTTATCATTGTAGTTATTTGAAAGTGACTTTAAAGGAGTAGAATTGCTTCTATCTGAATTTTTAGATTCATGTACATGTTCTAGACAACCAACTGAAACGGGAGGTTTAGGTTTTGGGGTGTTACCCTCGCACAAATCTTTAAGCATTGTTCTATAATAAGATGCTATTTCTGTATTATATTTTCTCTTGATATCACTCCCAGTTAAACCATATTCTTTAAATATATCATTTAGCCTTGAATTTCCACCCAATTCCATCATTTTCATTTGTTTTTCAGTCCATGTATCCATTGTTATTGATCTTATAAAACTAATGTGAACGCCTAGGCTTCTGTGTATTCCACTACAAGTAAGGCATATTAAACATCCATGAGATACAGATGCCCATTGTGGATGAGCTGCACCACAATCCAAACATTTGTTATTAAGTGGGTCAACTTCCTTAATTTTTTTAAAAAATTGTTGAGTTTCTGTATTCATTTTATATTGATATTTTTGTTTATTTATAATATAACTTAATTAATTACTGCCAAAATTAATAGATGTTTATATTTATAATTATTTATTCCTCAAAATTCTCAGTATTTCAGTATTATTTCTCTGTGTTTGCTGTATGAGGATTAGTCACAATTTAAAAAGTTTTAACACAAAACTACTGCTACCCTCACACACCTTTGAAGTAAATATTGATTTATCAGTGTAGTTTTTATATTGAGAATAAATGAAATAAAATAAATTGAATAATTTCTAACTAAAGTTTGAACTTTATATAAAAATAAGAAAATAAAGTACCTGTATTAAATAATATTAAGGGACTTCCCGCCAGTGGGGATATCAGTAATCAATATTAAATTCAGAAAAGCTATCAAATATTGATCTTTTTAAAAATAGGGAGAGGATCATTTAAAAGATGAGAAAAAATAAATATATATTCAAACTGAATTGTGCATATTTGTGTATATGTTCTACTATAAATATAGTTTATATAATTAGAAAATATTGAATAGTATACAACATGTATACATTAACATTTATAATTCATCCTTATAATAATCGGTGTTGTGATGACTTTGATAGTATTCATATTCTTCAGAATCACTATATTCATCATTTTCATGTTCATCATACTCCGCATCTGCATTCTCTTCAGAATCGCTTTCTTCAATACTAGGAACAGGGATTTCAATATTTCTAGGTATATTTGAAGATAAGCTTCTAGAACCATCTAATAGACCATCAATAAATTCCGAAATGGTAGAAAAATCTTTAAATACTTGATACTTTCTTCTCTTAGCCCTGTATATAACAATACAATGTTCTTTTATTTCATTGCAGTTAAATGTTTTAATAAAATCACTATTTTTGCCATTTTTAAATGCAGATATCCAAAAAAAATTGATAGGATCATTTCTATATTTAAAAGAAAGATTCTCGTAATTTTTGTCTAATAGAAAATTATTTTTTTGAACAACCCAAACAACGCAAAATCTTGAATCTGATTCATTGCAGTAACCTTCAGAATTATAAATAGAGTGAGTTAATTCCCTTACCTTACTCTTTTTTGTCTCAATTATATTTTGTTGTTTCTTAGCTCTAAATGAACCAACTATTCTACTTAATGTTAATGTTATAACGTCATTTGAAATAGTATTTATTTGAAACCATTCTCCAGATGAAACCGTAATAAATGAGTTAGACTCATTTATTTCTTCAATAGAGAGAATATATGGAGGATTGTTTGGTTTTGAATTTTCCATATGAGGATTCGAATAAAAAATATCTTTTAACCAATAGTCATTTGCAGATACTATTGCTAAATTAAGCCTATTTTGGAAGTCTTTTGCAATTTTTTTTAACAATAAAGAAGATGAATATTTATTTGTAAATAATACTGCTTTAGGTATATGTTTTCCCAATTTTAACCATTGATTTGTTTGTTGTGCACTAACAAGTCTAATTGAATAATCAGGAATTTTATCTGTTACCCATTTGCCTAAATTTGACTCGCTATATGGATTACTTATACCTTTTGTATTATAAACTATACTACTATTTTTACCCTTTATAAACATAGCAATATGTGGATATCTTTCGACGTTATAACTTTGACACAGTTTGTAATGAGTATCACAATTTAGTGCTGCAAACTTTATATCATATTGAGACATTATCTTAGCCACGCCATTATAGTTTTGTACTGTTTGCTTACAAGGACCACAACCTGGCCTATAAAAATTAATTACCATTATCCATTCCCTAGATTTTATTTTATCTTTAATATCAGCTACTGACATTGTTGATAGTTCAGTTACATGTTTAGAATCTGTGTATAAATTGTTAATAGAACTTCCTTGTGATTCAAAATGGGTATTGTGTCTATTTCCTTGCTTGAATCCTGTATTGCCTCCAAATCCACCAAAATGAAATGTATTACCATTTGAACTAAATCTAAAACCACCAAAATCACCAAAACTTCCAAAATCACCGAACCCACCAAATCCACCAAATCCACCGAAATTACCGAACCCAGAATCACCAAATCCACCATCTGACTTTAAACCTTCTTCACCAAATCTATCATATTTTCTTCTTGTTTCTGGGTTTATTAAAGTTTCATATGCATTTGCAACTTCCATAAATTTTTCTTTTTCTGTTGGATTTTTATCTGGATGATATTTCAAACTTAATTTTCTATAAGCCTTTTTAATTTGAGCATCACTTGCATTCCTAGGAATTCCTAATATCTTATAATAGTCCTTTCCTGCGATGACAGGCAGTATAAATAATATTGTTATTGAACTTATTAATAGTAAATAATTTAAATATATAAATCCAATTTTATTGGACAGTTTAAACATTATGAAACGTTATTATCTAATTATATAAATTAAATATTAGCAATTATTGTTTTTAATTAATTTATTTTAAGTATTATACGCAAATTAACGGTTTAATTTTTTTTTTTTTTAGCAATATTATAGTTGAATTATTTAAAATTACATTTAAATTTTGTGAAACAGAAAAAAAAGATAAAATATACCAAGGTAAATATGTTTACCAATTCTTTTATCAATTTTACTACTTCTGTTGATACTGTTTAAAAAATCTATTTTCTCCCTCTTTTATTTAAGCGTGGTAAATGATTCCTTATATCTTATTGCTTTGAATAAGTGTGGAGATTTTTCAATCAGAATAAGTTTTTATTTTGTTATAAAGATTAAAAAATATTCGGTATACTTTTTTTTAAAACAGATTTTCTTTTACTTTTATCATGAACACTATTTTAATCTCGATCATTTATATTAAAATTTTACAGAATAAGCAAATGCCGCCTTTTAGATACCACCCCACCCATTAAATTAGGAATTAAGGCGCGCTATAACTAAAAGAACGGAATGTTAAGTCAAACCCAACATTGTAATGACACAAAAATAGAAACTGATTACAACGACACGAAAAAGCATCTTTATATGATAGTAAGTGAACAAAAAAAACTAACACAAACAAAAGAATTCAAGAACAAATATTTATATCCTTAATTGAACTAATTGTGGAGTTAAATGAGGAGCAAGTGGTGAAATTGGTATAGAAAACAATATGTTATTATTTTTTAAACAAACAATGGGAAAATGTAAAAATAAAACCATAAGTGACAACCTGAGTATTTCATTCTTCTTATATTAACCTATTTTATTTATTTTGTTTACTTAAATTAATTGTACACTATTTCATATCTCAGTGTTTATATCAACAACCAATCTCGTTTCAGTGAGCTCCCATACTTCAATTAAAAAAACAAAAATAGAATATTTAGACAAATATCAGATTGTAAATAAGTTATTTACTCGCAATTTACTAATTTTGCAGTATAAGTATTCAATATCTAAAATTAACCCAGTACAGTTATAAATTACTATTTCATTCAGACTTCATTTATTGAATAAAATCCTACAAAAGTACTTTATTCCCTTCTTCCATTGTTGTATCTATTTTTACCTCTTCTATTATTATTTCTATAACTACCTCTAGGTCTCACAAATGAGGTTCCAAATGTTTCTTTATCAATCATCTTTTGTTTTTCCCTTAAAGCTTTCATTTGTGGATCAGAAGAACCTCCCTGACTTCTCTTAGATCTGTCAGGATCTAATGTTTCACATGAAATGCTATCAAAAAATCCAGATACTTTGTTATAACCACCAACTTTTAAAGTATTACTAGATTCAATAGAATTATCATCTGCAGCATTATTTGATTCCCTGCCATTCGCGGTGCCATTCCCCGACAAATTTCCACCTTCAACTCCACTCCCTGAGATTCCAATTTTGATTTCATTAGATTTTTCGTCAACTGCCAAATCCTTACCAAAAGTTTTTTCAAATTTTTTATTTTGTTCAGAAAAATCAAATTCAGTATCAAGTTCTGCTTTGAGAGCTTGATTAACTTTTGCTTTAAGCTCACCAACAACAAAAGATCTCTGATGATGAACACCATTTACTCTGTAATTTGAATTATTACCACCTCTATAACTACTTCTTTGTCTACCTCTTGTATTATCGTTTTTACTTCCGTTTCTATTATTAGGCATAGTATTGCTACTTTTTGATCTTCCAGAGTTGCCACTTGTAGCAGAACTACCAAACTGAATTTTGTTACCATTAATAAATGCACTATTTGACGATTTAGATGATTCAGTATTATTCTTAACACCATAATTGTTCTTGAAGTTATTGTTATTTTGTTGAATATTTTGATTTTTAACATTATTTGAAGTATTGCTTCCTTCTGTTATTGAAATAATTGCAGGATCATGAGGAATATTTAAGTTACTTTTTGCTTTTTCCTCAATGGGTTGACACACTGCCAAGTCAGTAATATCACTTCCTCTAAATACAATCATTTCAAAAACATTAGAAGCAGGAGTTGGCTCTCCATTTTCATTATTCTCAAAGTACCTAACGTCTTTTAGTGTTATTGTTGATTTATCAACATCTATTGAATGAAGTATACCCTCATATCTTTTGCCGTTTCTAGATATAATAGTTATCTTGCTACCAATGTACTCATGGACCATTTTTAAATATCCTATTGTTCACAAAAAAAAGTATAAAGTGAAAGACCTTTAATGTTTACTCTTATTGTCAAATTTTTTGTTATCTATTACTTGTATAATAATAAAAATACTAATAGAAAATAGTCTTTTCTTTCCAACTTGAAAAGAAAAGCACTTTCAATAATTCCTTAAAAAAAGCTTATTGATATATCCTGTTTATATCTCAAAATGATTCCCTTATATTAATATATTTCTTCCCAATAAAAGGGAGAGAAGTCATGAAAAAGAAAAAAATTGTTTGTGAAATCAATGAAAATATTCCCTTTTCTTTTATTACACAGTAAGTTCCATATGTAGCAATATTTATTCCTTCCTATATTCAATAGTATGATTACTATTTGATATTTTTTAATATTATGTAATGTATACTTTACGTAGAATACATAAAATTTAATTAGTATTAATGTGTTGATTTATACTTTAACTATAAAAGAAGACATATACTTATTTAATAACATTCGTATTTATTTATATATTATTTACTTTACCTAATTCTAAGCCTATTTAAATTAATAAAATTGATCATAATGTTATTGGTACCTCTTTTTTTTAGCGGGAAGCGGATGCGTTATTTATTATTTAAGAAATATTTAATCCGTAATTACTAAGATGTGGGAAGGTTATGACTTAAAGTAAAACAACATACAGCATTAATAACTCAAGAAATTCAGGTGCAATATTAGGTAAAATTGTGTTTAAAGTAGAAAATTGAAGAGTTTAAATAAAATGACTTTATTATTATTATTTTGATTTAAAAATCAGATAATTAAGCAATGTGAAGAAATAAATTTAATGCTTTGGAATACACATTTGAGTAATAATAACGATAGTAAACTCACACACTGAATTTATATTACACATATGTTAGTATCTCATTTTTTTCCTCTTAATCTCAATTTAGTTATATTTAATATTTAGCTTTTGTATATATTTACGCCTTTATATCGTGAATATATATTTGTATACTCTTTTCTCGTATTTTTTCGTTTATTCTCAATTTTTAATCACCTTTTAATGTAGCTCAGTTGGCGGTAATTTCAAAGTTATGAATCTAAAAATAATACTAAGCTTTAAAAGATTACTAGGTAATGCTTTAATAAGGAATAAGTAGGTAGATAGATTTATAATCTATATATGTAATTTAAAGCTGATACTAATTTACAAGAAATGGCCTTAACGTTTGTTGTTTAATTGATTAAATATTAGAGAAACAATATTTGCATGTATTCAACATAATAATTTTACAGATTTGAAGTAAAAATAAGATAAAATAGTGCTGAAAAACTTTGAGTGTTTTGTTTAAGAGTACACAATGCCAAAGGTTAATAGAATTGTATTTGTTTTATTTTTTGCATTTTTGCTTGCTGCTGAGATTAATTCAAGGTAAGTATTAATATTAGAATAAATAAGCAAATTAATGGGTTATTCTAGAATGAATAAACGAATAATAAGAGTTTTTACTTATTTTCATTGTTTAAAATAAGTTCACACACATAATTTCCTATTTATTTGCGATTTACATTACAATTCACATAGTAATAAATATACTAATTCTTGCATAGGAGTATAAATGGGAATGAGGATTATAATTTTGAGGCGCAGGACTTAGATTTTCAAATGGAAGAAATGCTAAATAATGTAGAGAGAGATGGGAGTGTTGATGTAGACTCTATTAAAAGCAATAGTGGAACTTCATTAGAAGATTCATTTGTGAAATTTGATACCAGAAAAATGACACACTTTAATATAGAAGACGTAACTTTTAATAACACTTTAAGATACAATACTGAAAAGATAAAATATCATCGTATTATTAAGAGTGGAATTAAATACGCTGAGTATTCTCTTCGTCTGGCAAAGAAACAAAATGAAATACTTCTCTCATTGTCAAAATTTAATAGAAAAAGAAAAAAATATCTTAATTCTGAAAGAAACACAGCTTCATCAAGCATAATTGCAAGTGTAACTATGTTAAAATCAATACTATATAGAGAAATACCCACAAATTTAAAGTGGGTATATATGATATTCTTTCCATTAATACTTTCAAATTATTTTGAAGTTTATAACAATACAAAAAAAAATTCTAAGTTACCAAAAGGAATTTTCGGTAAATCAATGCAAAAAAGAAAAAATGAGGCATTGTTACGTTTAAACAAAAGCTTACTAGGACTAACAAGACATGTGAATAAATTGAACAAAGACGGCAGTTGTGAATATAATTTAAATGCAAAAGCATTTTGGAAGTTTATTGAACCTCTAATTATTACTCCAGCTCATGGATTGATTACAACAGACATCATTAAAAAACGAAAAAATGTAAGCAGTGAGTACCTAAAGGACGTAATAAACATTCTCAGATCTAAAAAGTATAAACTTGCAGTGGACCAAAACAAATCAAGAGAGGACTTTTATTACTACGTAAAACACGATCTAGAATTGTAACTAGTTAGATCCTGACTGAATTGATAACGTTACTGTCATCTAAGTAATATATTTAAAAAAAAGAACTCCCTAATGAAAAAAGGATTTAGATAAGTAATTCGAGAAAAAAATACAAATAGCAATAAAGGTAAATAAAAAAGATACAATTATTATCTTTAAATACACACTTAAACGCAATATCTTATTCTATCCAAAAAAAAAAAAAAATAGACATTTAAATTTTATTTTGTGGGGAATTTTTGATGTAAAAGTCTATCATTCTCCTTGTGGGTCCGGGTAACTTATCTTCTTTAATACTTAATTCTTCATTTGAAGCATTAGTTCTTTTCATAGAAATTATACTTCTTATGTCTTTGGCCAACACCTTACCTAGCTCAACACCGTATTGATCAAAACTATTTATATTTAAAATGTAACCCTCAACTGCAGTTCTATGTTCATATAAGGCCAGTAATTGTCCGAGATAAAATGCATCGCAGACAGGGAATAGAATGGAAATAGATGAACGATTTCCTTGAAAGATGCGATGTGGAATAAGAATTTCTGGACATTCTTCATTATTTAGTTCTCTTTGACTTTTACCAATAGCCAATGCATCAGGTTGAGCGAAAAAATTTGACATTAATTCATCGTGATTAGATATCGGCTCACTCAGTAATTGTGAATCACATTGAGAGTTAACAAATCCAATGAACTCGCAATTAGTTGCATTACGTCCTTGATGTAACAATTGATAAAAACTGTGTTGCGAATTCGTTCCCGGTTCACCGAAATAAATAGCTCCTGTTTTTATTTTATCTTGTAGCAAAACACCATTTATTGAAGAGCTTTTACCGTTACTTTCCATAGTTAACTGTTGTACATGAGCTGGAAATCTGCATAAAGCTTGGCAATATGGCAAAAGAGCAACACATTCTTTGTCCATGAATACTGAATTAAATATTCCAATTAAACCTAATATTACTGGTAAATTCTTACTAACAGGTGTATTTTCAAAGTGTTGGTCCATTTCAGAACAGCCATCTAAAAAATCCTGAATAACATTAACACCAAAATGTATTGATAATGGCAACAGACCAACAGCACTGCAAACAGAAAATCTACCACCTACCCAGTCCCAAAATCCAAATACATGATCAACAGGAACACCAAACTCTGAAGTAGCTTTAATGTTTGTACTTACTGCAGCTAGATGTTTACTAACCGCTGTCTCACTTTTTAACACCTTATGCAACCAATCCTTGATTGTTTTAGCGTTTAATATTGTCTCCATTGTAGTAAATGTTTTACTTACAATAATAACAAGTGTTGTTTCAGGATGAAGACCTTCTGTAGCTCTTTTCACATCTATGGGGTCCACGTTGGCTAAAAATCGTAATCTTCTCCCAGATGACGACTCTGATCCTTCACTTGTAGTTCTTAGTGCTTCATATAAAAATTCCGGTCCTAAGTAACTTCCTCCTATTCCTATGCATATTATATCTTTAAGTATTTTCCCTGTTGAACCTAGTATTTCTCCCTTTCTAATCGCGTTTGCAAACTTGAATATTCTCCTATTTACCTCGTTTATGTCGCTCAATACACTTTGACCTGAGTTCAATATTATTGGAATTGTACTTTTAGAACGCAATGCCGTATGTAATACACTCCTGTTTTCCGTTGTATTCATAATCTCCCCTTTAATTTGTTGTTTTATTTTATTCATTAAGTCAGATTCTGTTGCTAATTGAATCAACAACTTAAATCCCTCTTCATCTAAATGTTGTCTTGTAAAATCCATCATTATACCATTATAGTTTACATATAAACACGAATTCCTAACTTCATTTTTCAGAAGGTCACGCAAATGTATGCATTTTTGCCTTTTTGCATACTCTTGGAGTCTTGTAAATGATGGTAATTCATACAATTCTGGCATATTTTCTGTTTATCTCTAAAATATCAATGTCTAGGTATATTCTTACTTAAATATAAATTACTTTTAATTAAAAACAAATTTGTTACTCTTTATGTACTGCCTATTTAACTTTAAATTGAATATATCTTAAAGAATATCAACTATAAACTATCTATGTCAAAAAATTTGTTTAAATAAAGAAGCATATAACTTGAACTTATTATTAGTTAATAATTAGAGTGAATGAATTTATACTACTTAAATCTTAATCTATATAACTGTAATATTACGCTTTATTCATTTTTATTTTTCCCATTAATTTTATTTTTTTCGCCTAATTACTTTTGTGTTTCCCTGCTTTTTTTCGCATTATACTATATTTTTCCCCCTTTCTCCCCTCGATTTAATTTATATTAAACATGTGTTTATCTTTAGTTCCAAAATAAACACTTATTATATTTATATCAATCTCTGCACCTTATTTATTTTATTGGTCTTTCTATTTATAATATAAAATAGGCGCTATGACACAAAAATCAAAATATTTGCTCAGCGGGTAAATTTAGGGTATGTGGGGAAAAAATAAGCTACTTTTACCTGCAAAATAATAGTTAAAAAACAGAAATAAGCTTTATGTAAAAGGATTGAATTTCACTGCAAAATTATATAAGCTATCCTAAGTATCATATATTTAGCTGATTGCCTTTTAAATTATTCAACTTGTTGTTGCATTTATTCCACATTGATAAATCGTATTTTTTATTCTTAAATCTTTAAATTTCCAAAGCTTTTTTTAATAATTAAAAATAAATAATTTTATGAGTTGTAATGTTTATTAAAAGAAAATAAGTTATAATTTAAGTTTAATATAAAAATAAGTATTTTTATGAAACGTATGGCAATTAAGAATGAATGAAGAATTAAAAATCAACGATGAATTAAATAACAATCTCACAAATAAAAGCAACTGCAATGGTGATAAAAATAATAAAGATGTAATGGGTAGTAATAATGATAAAAATATTAGCATCAACAATACAAGTGATTTAAGAATGACAACTACAAGAGTAATAAGAAGAAATTCCCCTTATTTGCGTGCACCAAGAATGTATTCAATTTCTGATTTGGCCTTAGCTTGCCCTTTACATTGTCCTGAGTTAAGTATATCTGATTTTGATATTGGTAGGAGATTAGGAAGTGGACAGTTTGGATCAGTTTACTTGGCTAGAGAAAGAAGAACAAAATACATAGTTGCATTGAAAGCCCTAAGGAAAAAGAATTTGGTTAAAAGTGGTATGGAGGTTCAGGTTAGAAGAGAGATTGAAATACAAGCTCACTTAAAACACACTAATATACTACAATTATATGCATGGTTTGAGGATAAAAGTAGAATATGGCTAGTTATTGAAATAGCTCCTGGAGGTGAACTATATGAAAAACTGTGTACAGATGGTCCTCTAAAGGAATATCAAGTTTCAAATTACATGAAAATGATGATTGAGGCGATTCAGTGTTGTCATAAAAAACATGTTATACACAGAGATATTAAACCAGAAAATATATTAATTGGAGTTGATGGTCAGTTGAAGTTAGCTGATTTTGGGTGGTCCTCACACATAAATAATAATAAAAGCAGAAGAAGAACTTTTTGTGGCACGTATGATTACTTACCACCTGAAATAACAAAAAAACAGGAATACGGACCTGAAGTTGATATTTGGTCCTTAGGAGTTTTATGTTATGAACTTATTAAAGGAGAACCACCATTTCCCTCAAATCAGGGACATAATGTACAATACTATCTCATACAAAACAAACAGCCTGAATATTCCCCACATTGGTCTCCTATTTTAATTGGTTTTATACATGCTGCACTACAAAAGTTACCTCAAAATAGAATAACAATATTAGATATGCTTAAGCATCCATTTATAGTTAAATACACATGTGGAGAAAGTGTACCACAAGAACTCCCTATTGTAGACAATAAGTCAAAATATAAACTAGATAATGACGAGAATTATAACTTGAATAATAATTGAATAGAAAATATATATTTTATTAGGTAGACTTTACATTAATACTTTGTTATTTTAAAATTGCATTATTGAAATTAGTTCTGTTATGCTTAAATTTACTAAGAACAGGGCTTTCAACTATTTTAAACTATTGTGCTGGCGCCCATTTTTTGTTCTATCAATAGTACTTACATAGTTGTAGAAAACGCATTTTTGAATAATTGTTTATTGTTTCTCACAAAAAAAAAGTGTTTTTAAATACACATATTTCGGTAACTCAAAAAATTTTGTTTATTAAGTTTATACTTAAATAAGAAATAGCAATATTTCTTAGACAGTGTATTTATTACTTGAATTACCAATTCAATAATATCTGCACCTAAATTTAGTTATAATCAATGCTTTTTATAGACAAATACCAGCCACACTGCCTAAAGGAGTTAAAATGTCATAGTGATATAAATAAATTACTAGAAAGAATAATAAAAGGTTCAAATGGCAATATCCCACACTTGCTTTTTTACGGACCTTCAGGAGGAGGAAAGAAAACAAGAATATCATCTATTTTATATGAAATATTTGGTGATTCTGTAGGAAAGGTATGTTTATCTTGTATTTAAATAATATATAAATAATACTTTTAATCGAAAAATTATGTATACATCCCAATTATTTTATGTATTCTAAACAATAAATTCTAATAATTATTTTTAATTTTTTTAATTTATATATAATATTATTAAATAGGTTAAGGCAGATATGATTAAACCAGAAGGTACAAATTCAGAATTTGTTCTTTGCCAAAGTCCTCATCATATGCAAATAAGTGCACCTGACTTAGGAACAAAAGATGGTGTTGTTACTCAATACCTAATTAAACAGTTGAGTTCACAAATTGGAGCAGGTTCTTTTTTTTCCAAAGGTCCAAATTATCGAGTATTTACCATATTGGAAGCAGACTCCCTTTCAATGAGAGCTCAAGCTGGTTTAAGAAGGACTATGGAAAAGTATTCTGCTAATAGTAGACTAATTTTACATTGTGAACAACTTTCATCTATAATACCTCCATTAAGAAGCAGATGTTTATGTATAAGAGTACCACTTCCATCACAAGAAGAGATTATGAGTGTACTTAAATTCATATCAATTTCAGAAAACCTAAATGTTTCTAATGATTATTTACAGCAAATTGTGACTGAATCGGAACTTAATCTTAGAAGAGCAATACTTTTACTTGAGACTGCTTATACAAAGTCATTCTCAACATCACCTAGCAATTTAAGATTGCCATGGCAAAGAGTTTGCAGCGATATTGCGGTAAATGTAAGTTTCTACACATTAAAACACAAAAATAGTCTTATTTTAAATTCAAATTTTATTCATAATTGATATTCGTAATTTTTTTGGCAGATAATTAAAAACCCACATCCAAAAACATTACTAGATACAAGAGAACCCTTATACGATTTACTATGTAGTTGCATTCCTGCAGATCTTATTTTACTCACGTTAACAAAGCAATTCATTGCATTAGTTTCTTCGAACATACATCCTATTATTATACATGCTGCTTCTCACTATGCGCACACATTGAAACTAGGTAACAAAGACATTTGGCATCTTGAGGCGTTTCTTGCTCAAGTCATGAATGTTTATAAACATTCAAAATAAATAGCTTCAAATATCATAATACTTAACGGGGTAAATTTAATAAAATAAAAAGGAGTTTTGTTTGTTACTGTAAATTATTTTTTGTTTAAAATTTCCTTAGCTTATACAATGTATATGGTTAATGGCCATTTCCTATTTTAATATCAGACCTGCATTTTACCGCCAGCGCCATTGTATGTACATGTACATTAATATTTCTATGGAGAATATTGTGGTCGAAATTAATAGACAGCCAGTGTAAAGTACAAGGCAAAAAACCATAGTATAAATAAAATAATATTTGAATACAAAATAAAAATACAAATGAATATTATTTAAACATCAAAACTAGGTATATTAAATAAACAAATAGGAGGCAAAACATTTAAAAATAAGTGATAGGCATATGTTTATAATCACACAAATTAGTTCTAAGGTTAAAAACAAATTTACAACTTTTTAAATATTTACTTCGTTTATGTCCTTTAAATTTTATTCTTCTCGTTTTGCTGGTAATGATAGCTAATAAATAAACAAAGGAATAAATAGTTAAATAAAATGAATTAATTTAACACATGAAATAAAGCAATAAAATTGGAATGACTATTTTGAATAAAAAAAACAAGTTGTTGATAAGCTTTTGTTATACTAGTAAATTTAAAATTCGAATGTAATTAATATTATAGTTGCACTTTTATTGATAAATCATTAATGTATTGAGTTAATGAGATATATAATTAAAAATAAAAAATAGGATTTAAATAATAACCTTAATATTAATGTAGTGATATATTTTAGTAGTATATTACTTAATGGAGACAAATGTTAATAAAAATATCGTAACATTATTGGCAGTTAATAAAGCATATAATTACTTTATTCCTAATTTTAATAATAAATTTGAAATGAATTACAATAATGATTTAACTGACAGTTCTATCGAAATAAAAAGAAGTATAAAAAACATGAATAGATTTAGTTTCACTAAATACTTAAAAATTGAGAAAATAAGACCACATTGCAACTGTGAAAAAAACGAAAATGGTGCATGTTTGAGAATGTTAAATTGGCTGGAAATATCAAAATCAAATAAACTTGGTTTAGATGGAATTTACAATGAACTAATTAATGTTATAGATTTTATAATAAGAATGGACAACAGTAGAAATTCAGTAGAGAATAATGATTACAGTGAGTGTGATAATACTAAAGTAACAGACAAATTTGGAGAGGGTATAATAAATAAACTATTTAATAGTAGAATAGTAAACAGTATTTATATGGATGTATGTAGAACATATCCTTCAATATCATATTTTAAAGAAGAAGGAAGAAACTATTTAACTAAAATACTGCTAATATATTCATTGATTGATATTGATGTTGGCTATGTTCAAGGTATGAATTTCTTAGTAGGTTGTATATTATGGCATAGTAATACTGAGGAACTTGCATTTCAATTACTTGTATCACTAATGTTTAACTATGGTATGAGAGAAATGTTTATTTCTGGTCTACCTGGTTTAAGAGTAAAGTGCAAAATATTGGATTATTTAATACAAAAAAAACTATTTGATATATGGGACCACATAATAAAACAAGGTGGGTCCATTGATATGTTAGCTACTGATTGGTTTTTAACTTTGTTTTCATACAGTATTCCATTAAATGTTATAGGTTTGTTTTGGGATGATTTTTTTGAACAAGGATGGATACCACTTTATAAATTAATATTATATAGATTAAAAAGAATTGAAAATAATATATTATCTTGTTGCGACATTGCTGATATAATGAATTCAATAAAATACTCAACCCCCCCTTCTAAAAATGGTATATTTGGTAATGCTATTTTAAATATAAAAGATGAAATAAATAAAAGCAATATAGGTAAATTTTTTAATTCTATTTTTTCAAGCGAAAATGCTGAAATTGATGATGAAATAAATAATGAAACAGTAAATAATAATAATGTTTATAGTAACGATCCAAACATAATATCAATGCCAGATGTATGGTGTGATTTAATATCTGAAGCCCAATACGAAATTGAACTTGACGTTGATTTCATAGAAGAATTAGAGACTAAATTTAACTCATATTATGACCTGGAAATATATAATAATGATGGTAGAAACAATAGTAAAAATTGTTTCTATATGGAAAGTTTTGAATATTACGTAGGTAATAGCGAAATTAAAGAAAAGGAAGAACAGTTAGAAGAAACTCCTGATAGAAATAATAATAAAGACAAATTTGAAAACAATGAGATCATTAGTGATTCAAATTTGAATCACGTTAACAATTATAATGAAAATGGCATTACCCCAATTCAAGAAGAAAAAGTTCTTCAAATTGTTGAAAGGCATAGGAATCATTATTCAGGTATAATTAATAAAATTTATGGTGATAATAACAATAGACATTTATCAACAAATATTTTTGATACAAAGAATAAACTAAGTGATTTGTTTAATAGACTACTTGATAGAACGGAAAAAATGCTTATTAAAAGTGTTAAAAGAGAACACATGAGAGAAATTAGTGTTAACAGTATAGAAATGCAAAAGTATAAATTTGGTCCTTGGGCTTATCAACATTAATTATCAATTTATATTAAAAAATGTAAATAGACTTTGAATTTAATAGATATTTATAGATGTTAATTATTTATTTTATCTTGTATATTATGTAGTCATTAAATGAGTATTTATGTGTTTAATTATTAACTATAATCTTCTTTTTATAAATAAATTGGTGCAAAAGCTGTTTATTTCAATCTATTAATTGAGACATTTGTGGTCGGTTTATTACTTATGTTGTGCCGGTACACATGTAAATTATGATCATGTGAAAGAGGGTTTTGGCGGGAACCGATTTATTAAATTATTAGTTGAAATTAAGAGTAATAAAAATATTGTATTTATTTATTTATTTTTGTTTAATTTTAAAAATTATTCAGGAGAGAGAAAACCGGCGAATTAATTATTGTAATAGGTACATATACAGTTATTGTTGACAATATAACTTTTGTTTGAATATATTCTAGCATTAAACAATTTTTAATAGAAGAAAACAGTCAGCTAGATAAATATCTTTTGATTAAGAATACTGAATTTTAAAATTTATATTTATGTGAATATATTATTTATTGTTAAGCAAATACAGAAGATAAAGATGGATAAAAATTATGAAATATACAAAATAAACGATTCAGGTAAAATTGTAATAAGAAAGACAAAAGAAAAAGAAGCTAGTGGTTATTTAGTAGGAGCAAGTAATGAATTGGTTGATGCAATGCTTTGTGAGGTTAAATGGGAAATAAAAAAATTAGAGCTTGAAATAAAAAAGGTAAGTTAAATATTGTTTTTTTATTTTCTAATTTATTTTGTAATTAATTGCTGAATTATATTCTCAAATTATTTCTTTCTTATTAATCTAGTACAAGGTGATGATGTATATAGAAAATGATCAAGAAAGTGATGATGGTAGAAAAGAAGCTGAATTAAAAATAGAATTATTGAAGGAACAGGCATTAAGTAGGGAATTTATAAGAGGTGTAGATAGAGTTTTAAGTAAAATAAGAAATATATATAGTGAAAGGAGTAAATTTGATAATAGGGTTGAAATGATTAAAAAAATAGAAGATTTAAGAAAAGAGAAGGACCTTTTAAAAGATATATTAATTAAACAAATGAGTACATATAGTTTACTAAAAAGCCTTCATAGGTACAAAACTTATAATCAAAATATAACCAATAATAATAGACCAACAGGAATAGAACCCGTTGAAATAGAAGAAAATATGATGAGTTATGAAGAGATATTTCCACCAAAAATCAATAAAAATCAACCAGATCAATCATTGTATAAAATATTGAATAAACTTATGAAGGATAGAATGTATTTACTAGAAAAAGGTATTAAAATAGAAAATGTTCTTTCGGACAATCCTGAAATGGACCAATATATTTGATAGGAAAAAAATAAATTTATTACTTTTTATTGATAAAACAAAACACATTTAAGCGGAAAATTAAAGAAAATAGAATAGGTATTAGTAAATCATATATGGTATTACTAATATTTTGTGAATTTTTTACTAATTTATTTAAAACTAATACTTTATTTATATTTAATAAATTTTACTTTTGATTGTGAAATAGATCAGTGTGTGATTTTAAATTCTTAAACATAATATTTTTGTTACATAGAGTGCAATTAGTGGTCCTTGAACCACAATAAGATTCATGAGGAGTTAAATTATAATAGTAAACATCTTTAAAGTCAACATCGTACCATTCAATTCCAGCCTCTACATAATTGTTGCAATATCTACACAATATCATCCTTTTTGGACATTCGTTAATTTGATGTGAGTTCAACTTTATCGGTTCTATATCTAAATTACACAATTTACATTTAATATATTCATGGTATAGTTTGTTGTGGTATTCAAATTCATCTTTGTCCAAACCAATAACATTGGTGTATTTACCATCATCTAACTTAACCATACACTTATTGCAGTGAATATGACTTTCAAATTTTATTCTTTTAATAACTAATTTACATAAATCGCACTTTTTATATGTTTTCTCGCAATTAATTAAATGTAGACTCAAATTCGTTTCAGGTATTATTCTATTACATATTTCACATTTAGTTTCCATATTAATGCAATTTTTTGCACAATTATTATCACTATTATTGTTGTGCTCACTTTCATAAATGATTTTAACTTGTATTTTTGAAAAGTTTTTTCCATTTTCATTTGTGTTTATAGATTTTTCAATATAAATAAACAATATTGATGGGAAACTTATTTCAGAATTATCACACCCTTTATTATCTGATATCTTTGCATAATAACTAATAATATTATCGTAAGATATAAATAATGAATTATTATCCTCTGGAAACGATCTAAATACATATAAGTGTGAAGACGATTCAAATAACGGTGGAAATGAAACAAATATATCGTATTTATCTTCACTTTTAACACTAATCTTCAACTTTGCATTATTTCCATCTCTAGATTTATTTTTTAATTTTTTTCTTAATTCAAATGGTATTATTAATTTAAATTTACTATATAAATTAATTTGTTCAATATCACCTATATTTATTGTTTTTAAATTATTAATAACATTATTATCTGTACAATTATTGTTAATATTGTCATTATTAATTTGTTCATTTATATTACTAATCATATCTATTTGAATATCTGTATTAATTAAGTTTATACAACTTTCAGGTTCAAGTTTATTTATTTTTATTTTTGAGATATTATTGTCCCTTAAACTATTGTGAATTTGATTTATATATATAGTATCACCAACTGTCAATGTATTGAAGTAATTTCTAATATATATTTCTAACAATGACCTTATATTATCTATTTCTAAAATATCATTATTATTTAACAACTCGAATTGTGCATATGTACCTTTTTGCAATTTTTTATATGATAACTCAATCCAAACATTTTCATCTAATAATATATTATCTTTTATATGTAAGCATCTCAATACTTTTTCCGGCAATGAAATATAACCTGATCTTTCTGAATAATTCAGTACCCCACAGTGCGTAGTAATATTACTATTCTCATTGTTTGATTCATTCTTAAGATTTAAGCATTTTACGCTAAAAAACAGTGGGTACAGTGATTCATTTTCAGAAAGTATTTTTAATAAATTCTCAGGTAATATTATCTTATCGGTTTCACCATTATTTGGAAATATATTGCTTTGAGATTCACTACTCACATTATCTTTGTTTAATTTAAATATCCACCTATAAGTATCATTATTATATAAATTGTTTTGTTGTTTAATATATATTCTTTCGATACTATTTAAGTAATCATCAAAGAACAGTCCTAATTTACTAACATTATTTATCACATTTCTCTTTTTTTCTAATATTCTCTTACTCTCCTTTTCTCTTCTTTTATGTGTATTTGAGGAACTAAAAATGTCCATATATATATATATATATATAATACAATTTTATATTGTAAAACTTATCTGTCATAGAGTGCAGTTGACTTTTTTTCTTGTTTTTTTATCTATGTTCTTTTTTAACTTGATTCCCTATACAATTCCATCATAAAATAATTTTTTTTTTAAATTGCCGCCATTTTGACAATTTTTTATTTTAATACGGTACCTATTGATTCACAGAAATGCATGCATTTATTTGTGAGGGCAAAAGTTAATTTTCTTAAACATATGTAAAAAGTTATATTTATATATAAAAATACATGAAATTAAACAATTAAATAAAATCAAAATATTAGAATGGCTGAAAAAAATATAAGGCAATTAATATATAGTTCCACATAGCTGTAGAAATGAATATTTTAGATTATTATATAATAAATAATAGTTTAATAATTTAGTTATTATCGGCCTCAATTATTATACACTAATGATCTTTTAATCACAAGTACTATAGCTTTATATGTATAAAATACATGTATCATAATATACTTAGTAGGTAAATTGATATTAAGTAATAACAATACAAATACAAAAGGTTAATACATCATTAGTAGAGTATAATAAATTTTTAAACTTAGAAATCACACTTAAAGCTACTTACAAATTTAATTAATAATAATAATTTAAAGAAATAAACTACCAAACGAACAAAAAATAGAATTGTCACTATTATTAATAAACGATGATATTAGGTATAACAATAATCAGCATTAGATTTAATATACTATTACTTACTTATTATTTTATTTTTAATCTAAAAGCGAAGAGTATAATTAGTGAAAGTATTCAACATAAATTTGGTAATAAAAATGTTGATAAATTTTACAGATCTAATTATGAGAATAATACTAACGAATTATATTTAAGAGGTTTATATAACATAGATAATGACCTCAGTAATATATCAAAAGAGCGTATTACTAAAGACCTGGAAAATTTGAATTATTTAACAAAAATAATTAATCCGTTTGAGTTTCTACACAAAGAATTATTTATAACAAGTATTAAAAACGATAGCCTAACTACCGATTCAGATATTTCTGTAAATAACAATGTTGAAAATAACAACACTTTTGATATAGACTTATCATCAGCTATCAGCAATAGTAGCTCTGTATTAATAAATCAATTAAATAAAAATAATATAAATTCTACAAAATTAAATGGTGATTTAAACCCTAAAGTTAAAACTAATGACGATTATATTTTTATAACAAGCACTACAACTACTACTACTAATTTCGACATTAAATCAATTATGAATGATTCTATTGAAAAAGAATCGAGTCATGAAAATATAAGTTATTGGATTTCCTCTAATTCTGAGATAATGGAATATAACAATAGCTCAAACAAAAGTGACTATAATTATGAAAATTTGAATAAAGTAAAAGAAAGTTCAATATTTGATAATAAAATAAATTTAGATGACGATAGAGGTGATAATTTGTTAGTTATAGCTTCATATAAATATAATGATTCACCTGAAATTATTGAAAAACAAAATAAAACTGAAATAAACGATTTAATTCATTTAAACTTTACAGACAAATTAAGAGGAGATTTGGAGAATAATTATGATATAACCAGTACTAGTACTGTCGTTACAACTATCACAACAATAATTTACACTCAAAATACTACTGTTGACCCAGAAATTATTACTTCGACGACAACAAAAACCATAAATGCTACTATCACTACTAGTACTGATTCAATTATAAATGGAATCTCAGAAAACATGAATATTACCAAATTAAATGACAATGATAAAACTAAAATAAACATTAATTTAGTACCAGAGAACATTATTAACTCTAGTGGTTCAACGCTACTAAATAGCGAAATAAACAACGAAAACAATAATTTTGACAACTTGTATAAATATTACGAAGATTTAATAAATGATGAAAATATAAATAACTTAGATTCGTTTTATACGCTAGATAATCCGTTGAAAAAAATAGATAGGGTGATAAATGGCACTTCAAATAAAGTAAAAGGTGATAAACTGGTTACAAAAACACCATTTTTGTCAACAAAATCACCAAATTCAGAAAAAACCAATGGCGAAAACCCATTAGATGCTTCAACAAGTACCACTACGATTTCTACAATTACAGAGAACGAGCTGAAGGATAATAGTTTAGATCAAAAAACAATTATTGACGATCTACATAACACAATCAAAATACCACCAGCAAGTAAAAATAAGGGATTAAACAGCAAAAATGTAAAAACAGTAGAAATGATAACACTATCACTACTAGATTCATCATATTGTAAAGAAAAAAAAAATAATTTCAGACGTGTATCTTTCTTACTAAAAGAAAACATAGCAAAAATACTATCAATACACATTCATGATGTGGTTATTGATGATGTTTACTCCGAAAGTTCGAATGGATTTAATATAATGAGTGAAAAATGTACATTTTCAAATGGTAAATTAAAAGGAATAATATTTGATTTATCTATAATAAAAAACAAGTTAACAGATTATCCCAAGTATGAGGATATAATAAAAATAACAGAATCAGAAACAAAATTTAACAAAGAATACGGAAAAATACTAGTTTGGAAAAGGAATTTAAATGAATCACACAATAAGAATAATCCGTTTTGTCAAGCAAGTTTGAAAGAATCTGAAAATATAAAATTTTCATGTATAAATCACCCAATTAACTGTATACATAACAACGAATATAAATGCTACACCAATCCTATGGGTTTAGATTGTTACTGCTATAATGAGTCATTTTACGATAAGAATAATTTAAATCATGAAGAAAAAGCAATGAAATATGGATATAAGGAGGGTGATAACCGTGTAATAATAATGGAAAATAAAATAGATGAAAACAAAATAAATCAATTGGATGATAACCTAAATGATTTAGATTTAACAAAGGAGTGCAGAGCCATTATATTATGCACTAGTGATATAACTACACCAGTCATACAGAGGTGTTCCTCAAGTCCATATAGCATTGGTTGTCCATGTAGTTTAAATCCATATTCAAAGTTGTGTGGCTGTTACATTAATCCGTTCAATCCTGGTTGTCACTGTACCTATAATAAGAATTCAAATGATTGTAAGTGTTTGCTCAGACCAGAGGAATGCAGAACCGCAAATGAATCAGAAATCGATCACGAAGTAGTAAACAGAAGTCCCTTTGATCTGAGACACGGAATAAGGAGATTCTATAGAAAGCATTTCAGGAAAAGTGGTTATTACAAGGTATTTGACAAGTACACTTATTTCATCTCAATTTTCACACTTTACTTGTTTATGTTAGTCCAGTAACTCAGAAAAGGGACACTTAAGATAAATAGATAGAGTAAATTAATGTTTGTTTCCTGAATAAGTTGTTATAAATATTTATTTTCGCTTTTAGGAATAATGTAAAACTTATATATATTAATAAATTTATTTTTGCATTTTTGATTCTATAATGTTATATTCAATGATGTTGTTCTTTTCATTATAACTTTTAAGTAAATGAAGCACGGTAAAAAACAAGAAACACTAATAAATAAATAAAATTTTCATTCAGTATTACTTTAATGCAACTTTGTTAATGCTTTAAAATGCATAATGGAAGCATTTAGTGGGCGCCTTGTCAGCAATACTAAATAATTATGTTACTCGAACGTGACAACAATTAAGTTTATAAATTTAAATTAATAATAATAAATATGTGCTTAAGTAGCAAATTAATATTAGATAGCTTAATAATTAATGTGCAACTTTTTTAATTATTTAAATGGAGATCACTTAATAAATTTTTAATAGAAGACAGAAATTATAACAATTTCATTTTTATTGTTAAGTATAAATAGTTTTATACAAGTTATATATTTTTTAATATTATAGGTGATACTATTTTTCAATAACATTTTTTAATTGCAAATCCAAGTTCAAAGCCATTTTTCTGCAAAATTAAGAAATGGGTTTATTAAACAAATCCATTAATGTAAAGTTGCTATTTTTTCTATTATGTGCAAGTAGTGTATACTCCCAGGATTCAATTAGGTATGTAAAATTACAGTTAATAATCAAATAATATATGTTTGATTTGTTAATTAAACTTAAATTCGATAAATTTATAACTTTAACTTAAATAGAACACTAGAAAACTCCAGTTTGGTTAACGAAACCGGTTCAGTAAATAATACAAATTTGTTTAATTACACTGATCTACTAAATGATACATTTTTATTAAACGATACAAATTCAGACAATGATAAAATACAATTTACTGATAAATCACTTTATTTAGAGAGTAAGTTTCTTAAATATTCTCAATATTAGTACATTTTAATATATTCTCACAATTTATAGATACCACTATTGGAAAAGTCAAAATAGAGGATAGATACAAGGACGAAGTTGAGAATAAAATTAAGATAAAAAATGAATACAGTGGTGATCTATCCGATAATTCAATTAATAATTTAGATGAAAATTCAAACAATAACAACAAGAATTTTCTTTCAAATATTAACAATAGTTTACTGAAAATATCCGATATAATAAATGTATATATTGGATGTTTGTCAATATCCAATTTAAGTAATTTAATAAAGGGGAAAAAAGTCAAGATATCAGATGAAGCAGTTTTGGAAAATAGCAAAGTTAAGGTAAATTTTAGACCAAGTGGATCTGATAATAACTCAAATCAAGGGGCTGTTTCTCCGACTCCATTTTCACAGCAAGAACAAAGTGATTCTTCGTACTCGACAGAATTAAGTGAGTACCAAAATCAAAAATTGGGTGAGTTTAACGGTATAAGGAGATCCTCGCCACAATTTTTAGCTCAAAGACAACCTTTTAACGGTAATCCGTCAATGAGAGGTTTCCAAACACCATTCATTCCTTCAAATATGAGACAATTTGAGGGCCCTAACATTCCTGGATTTTACCCAGGTTCAAGAGTTCCAAAAATAAGCCCTACTATGGGAGGTAGTGGAATTCAAGTGATTTTTGCTTCGATACCACATACAACACAGCGATCACCAAACACTCACAATTTACCGTTTTTGGCAAATTATGTACCTTATTCTGTTGAAAACAACAATTCCTCAGGAAATTTGGAAATAATTCCATTAACATTCTTAGATCCAAATCACAATGGCAGTTTGTTACCACCGTTAGATTACAATAATTCACTAGAAAACAATAACAATGCTTTTTTAGATGGCGAGATTATCAGTGAAATGGTTAACAAATCTAATGAAAGTAGCTTTCTTAACGAAACATTAGAACCATATTTGATTAAAGGAGTTCCGTATTTTAGAAGAATGTGCAGATGTTTTCAAAATGAAGTACACCAATCCGACTTAACGAACAGTTCGAATGGAACTGACTTAATAGTCGGAAATGATACAACGAGCTCAAATAATTCAAGAAGATGTCATTGTAATCTAGTTAGATATGATATGATTCAAAATAATTATCAAAACCTAACTAATGAGACTTATATACCATCGCATTGTCACAATCACCACCATCATCATCATCATCATCACCACCATCATCATCACTTCCAAAATCACACTAATAATAACGGTACAGATTATAAAATGAAGCACTTTCATAAATGCAATTTGACTAATATTCAACATAATAATACATACTTCTCAGAAACTCCTGCAAATAATACAAATATCGATGAAACTAGTTCAAATACCCTAGAAATTCAGAGAAATGGTAACTTTAGTACTGAACAAATGAAAAAACATGATAAACCATTTCCAAATATTGGAGTAAGTAATTTTACAGATAATAACTTTAATTACGAACATATAATAAATTCAACTTTAGTGAACCCAAGTGAATATACAACAACAACTGTTAAAGCAATTTACACGATTCCCCTAAATAAAACTGTCAAACCACAGTTATTTGAGAATATTAGTAATTTTACTAATGAATACACTAGAAGATTTTTAAGAACACTAAATTTGAACGTTGATGATACTTTTATTAAACTAGAGGAAACTAGTAGTTACGATAGTAATAACAATAACAGCGGTAATGAAGATATTAAATTAACATCCCCCGTTTTTACATTAATAGCTGATGATATAAGTTACTGTGGTGACAATAAAAACCACTTAAAAAACGTTGCAACTAATTTCAGGAGTGTAATCGGTAAACTATTTAACATTGAATCAAATGACATATTAATCATTGAAATGACTCCCACTAATATTAATATTGACTGCAACAACAAATATAGTAATGAAAATGGTAAAAGCGGAATAAGGTTCACGTTCATGTAAGTTTAAATTTTTTTTATACTGTGATGTAAGAAATAATAATAATTACAATCATGTAAACAATAATGTTTATTTTCAACAAATTCAATGAGAAAGATTAAAAATAAGATAATTCAAGTATTTTTAATATGATTGTAACTACCATTAATTATTATAAAACTTACATTACATAAATAAAATTACATTATTTATTTTTAACTTCTTTTTGTTGTCTACAGAGTTGATTCTAATCAAGACAGTTCATACTTATATAAAGTACTGGAAATGGCTACTAAGGACAAGGACTCGTATTTAAGGAGGGAATTAGGAAGGGTATACTTGAACAAAATATCATCAAATACATCACTATTTAAATCATCACTCTTAAATTGTAGATCAGCTTTATCCAGGTTTCCAAATATTTTACTTGACTGTATTCAAGATCCAGTTTTATGTATAGCTCATCCAGAAGATTCTACGTGTTACACGTCGCCTAATTTACCTGGATGTTTTTGCAGTGATCCTAATTCTGAACAGTGCAACGCAATAAGGATATGTCGACCGAATATTGAACTAAATCCAACTGCCCATTGTGTAATAAACCCATATTCACCCGGTTGTATCTGCGTAACGCAACCATCTTCTCCACAATGCGGATGCTATATGAATATAACGAATCCGGGATGTCCTTGTGATACAAATCTTTTCGATCACAAATGTCAATGCATGAAAAATCCTTATACATGTACCACACTCAAGAGCAGTAATTCAAATTACAGTATATTGAATAAATCCAATTTTATATTCAACTACATTACTTATACTTGCTTGATACTTTTGCCATTTTTACTAGGTTAATTTAAACCGTGAAATAAATCTAAATGTTGTATTAGTATTTACTAATTAACTCAACTATCCAGTAAATACTATAATTTATTAGTGGATTTTTTAAAATTTAAATATCATGAATAAAAACTGTTTTCTATCGCATGTTCAATAAATACACGTATATATTACATTTTTATGATTTATTTTAATATATGAATAAAAAGAAAACAAATATATATAAAATTAAATAACATATATATTTACTAAAAATACTACCATGTATTTGATTTTTCTAGTATGTGTTACTGGTTATGAATATAATTTGAATTATTCGTAACAAACACAGAATATTCAGTAAAGGAAATTGTACCTGAAGAATCGGAATCTATTTCCCAAAAAAACTGATGTAGCTCTTGTAATGTGACGGAAACCTTTACTATTCTAATTTCTTGAGCATCAATTAAGCCGTCCCCATTTAAATCGAACTCCTTGAACTCCTTTTCCAGGGAATTATTTTCAATTGCCTTCACACTAATTATGACTGCAAACAAGAAAGTTATTGCTAATAAACAAAAACTCAGTCTCTTACTGTTCATCTTCGCTTTTACTTATTAAACTCTATAAAAGAAACTATGTGAACAAGAACTATAATAAGAGAAAAATCAATGATTATTTATGTAATTGGTTGAAACTCTTTACAGGAAAGCACTTTGTGTGATCAACTTAAACTTTGAATAAATACCTATTATATCAAATAATAATGTAAAACTTGTTTTAAATCACAACTGTAATGTTTCCAAAGAAATTTTATAAATTACGCTCTATATCTTCAAAAAGCTAGGGTAAAAAATAAAAACAGGCGCCATTTTTTTATTTGAATAAGCACTTTGATCACAAAATAGCATTTGCTTCATTCACCTTGATCCTTTTTTGATAACTCAAATAAAATAGATTTGAACTTGTGGTTCACATCATTTGAGCAGGATATGTGTTTCTCAGCATATTCTATGATACTCCAAACATGTTTCCAGTCAACTTTACTGTTCTTAAAATTAACGTTCTTTTTTTCGCATAAATTGTCTTTATTCATTACATTTATATTTTTAAATTCATTTTGCCTCAATTCACTCATTCCAATTGATCCCTCACCAAGAGTATTATCACTGCTATAAGTGTGATTATTATTCTGGTTCCCGAAGTTGCGAGTAAAGACAACGTTATGACCTTGAACACTATCGTTATTGTCCTCATAACCTTGATCATGGTTTATGTTTTCAAAAATATGTGCGCTATCATGTTTGACTCTGTTCATAATGTTGGAATCATTTATACTTTTAGTATCACTATTTTTGCTGCCAATATTGTAATTATTATTGCCATTGCTACTTGTGTCGCTGTTAATGTTATTGTTATTGTAATTGCTGGAAATATCATATATATTATCGTACATGTATTCGTTACTATTCAGTTTAACATCGCTATCTACCTCGTTCTTTACCGAATTTTTGTCTTTATTTAAGTCATAAATACTAACATAATCACTAGCCCTATCATTTCTGTTTATATCTAAATCATCGAATCTTGATATGTCTTCTGAACTCAAAATTCTTTCATTTGAATAACTTGCTAAGTTACTTGCACTATTACTGTCACTTTCAAATTCAAAAAGAACCTCGCCACTATTAATAATATTGTTATTAGAAATTTTATCATTAAAATTTATTTCCGCTTTGTTATTGATTTCATTGTCGTAACTACTATTGCTAAAATCAATGTCGTTGCTATTAATTCCGTCATATTCATTATCAATGTCACTTCCAATAAAATCTTCAAATAAATTTACGCTGTTTTCTTCCCTACTTAGGTTCACAGTCGGTTTTCTTGTAAAACCATCATCATCATTATTAAATTCGAACATTTTACTGAAAAGAAAAGACGCCAATTCAGAGTATCTGTTTGCCTATTACTCTTTATGAAACTGAAATTAATAACGTTGACTCTTCTCCCTTGCTTGTCTTCTTAAGCCAGTCTAAATATACATATATATATATATTTGTACTCGTATTTTATTTCACAAAATGCTGGATCTCCAGTGTTAATTAAAATAGGGTTGCGCGCCAAAAGTAACAAAAATATTAATCTAAAAAGTGCGAATGCAGAATTATTTACCCTTTGAGAAAAAATAAAAAGTTAGTGGCATTAACTAGAGCAGTTTAATGTATTAAAGCGGAATATTGTTTTGGATTTAAGACTTAATATTAATCTAGTGAGATTTCTTTCATTTCTATTGTATTAAATTATGTTTCTACCCCACATATACAATTAAAATATTAGTATGACCATTATTTGCTTGATAGATTCTGATAATATTATTGAGCCACCTAAAGAAAAGGCTTTCAAACAAAGTTCAAGAAACAAGTAGCTTTTTCTTTAATTTTTATCTTATTCTTTTATCAAATTTTTTATTTATATAAATTATAAACTACTGCGATTTACTATTTCACGAGAATGCAGAGACTAAAACATAAAGGAAACGCATGCATGTAAGATAGTTTTAATGTAAATTTAGTTCATTTTAATGCATGTATATCCAATTATAATTATATGTATTTAATTATTATTGAATATGCTTTTATTTTGGTACATTGTTTCCTTTTTCTCGATTAAATGTTTATTCACCTAAATTAACCACTGCTGCGAAATTTTCCTTTTATTTTAAAAATATTAATAGTGTTCTAATTTATATGAAATACTAATACAAATGTAAATTAAAATAATAAAATGAATAATGAATATAAGTAATTTCATATAACTATTGAAAGTAAATAAAATAATATTAGCGTTTGTTTATCAATAATAACACAAAATAAATAAAGAAATGATTTTAAAAAAAAAGAATAAATGTGATAATAATGCAAAAAAGAAAGAAGTGATCGATTTATTTCACAACAAATCTTTTTTGACACCATCAACAAGGGATTCAAATGATACGGAGGATTCATTTGTATCATCACTACTCCTGCCATCACTTTTGTCTTTAAACAAGATGCAAGAAGTATTGAAAGATGATACTGATAATTCAAAGCAGGAAATAAAGTTACTTCAAACACCAACAAAAAAAAAAAAAGATGTTGATGAAAGCTCAATTAGCAGTAAAACTATAATATCAACGTGCGAATTTAACGATTTATTTGACTTAAATTTTGAAAAGAATGAACATAATAATAACGGCGAAATATTAAATAAGAAAACATTAGATTTAAGTGATAAGTTAACTAAGGTGGAAGGTATATATACAAACGAGAATAATTCATGCAAAATAAGTGTCAAAGATAGTGTAAATAGGGATAAAGGTGAAAAAAATACAAAAGAAAAAAAAAGTTGGTATCCAAAACTTAAATTAAACTTTGTATTTGACAAAAAATCGAAAAACAGTGTGAAATTTAGTGATTTTAAAGAACGAATAGACGAATTAAAGGGTGAAGCTGATGTAACAAACAAAGATACAATTTTAGAGTGCAATATTAAAGACAGAAACATTATGCCTAAGAGAAACGAAATAGCTTCAGTCACCAATGTTGTTGTAAACAAAGATTGTAATAGTGGAAATAACAATTTTGAAAACAGAAAAGAGTATGCTGTTAATCCCATAAATTATTTTATGGATAGAGAAGTAAGTAAGTATTTATTATCAAAAATTAAATTTTTTTTGAAGAACAATAAAACAAAAAATGAAAGCCAAAATTTGAATAATAAGAATAGTGATAAAAAAAAAATTCAAATTCCTAAATCTAAAGTGATTAGAAATGGTGGTTCAAGAATTGAAATAGATGACAATTCAAGTGAGCATGACACTAAGTTTACTCGGAAAAATGAATTTTCAAATCAATCGAATGATAATGTTGATAATAACGACCAGGAAAGCATAATATTAGATGAAGAATACATTAAAATGTCAGGTGTAAATCTTGTTGAACCATTTTTAGAACCGAAAAGAAAGGAGTATTATGGAAAAAAAACTTTAGTATTGGATTTAGATGAGACATTAATACATAGTTCATTCCAACCAATAAGAAACCCATCATTCATAATAAAAATTGAAATAGAGGGTGATTATTATGATGTTTACGTGTTAAAAAGGCCTGGTGTTGACAAGTTTTTAGATGTGGTAACATCATTATTTGAAGTTGTAATTTTCACAGCAAGTCTCTCCAAATATGCAAATCCTCTGCTAAATCAGTTGGATCCACTTTTTAAATGTCCCTATAGACTCTTCAGAGAAAACTGCACAGTTGATGGAAATTCATACATTAAAGATTTATCTAAGTTAGGAAGGCCACTAAAAGATATTATTATAATTGATAATTCACCAATATCATATATACTTCAACCTGAAAATGCAATTCCAATTTCTTCCTGGTAAGTTAAAAAAATAGTTAATAATTTAATCAAATATCTGTTGTTAGGTTTAATGATGAAAATGATAAACAACTTTACGAACTGATTCCACTCTTAGAAGTAAGTTTATCTATTTATTATTTACGCAAAAATATATTAAATTCTAAATTATTTTTATTAAATCAGTTTATTGCAAACGGAAACCTAACAATATCTACATCGTTTGGAAGTTTGAGTGATTTTGCTTTTGATTTTAACTCTAGAGAACAAAAAGAGTTGATTGAATTTAATGCAAATACAATCTCAAAGGATAACAAATTTATAAATCAATTGAATTTTAATTCCTGCAGTATTAATTGTTTAAATAGTATGGATGAGATTCATAATAACAATAATACTAATAAAAATATTAAAAATAAAAAAAATTCTAATATTATTTATTTAGAATCTTCGTTATATAATAAAACATACTATTATTAGAATAAACTTTTTAAAAAATAATAGAAAAATGTTAAATATTCATATATAAATAGTTTAATCTCAATTGTAGTTGTAGTCATAATCAGTTATATATATAATTTACTTATTAATAAAATTTTTCATTAAGTTACTGAAAGCTATAATCTTATAAGCAACATTTATATGTTTATTTAATATAGAATTGCAGTATTTAGAAGACTCCTTTACCCTTTGAATTTCAATGCTGTTTTCGTCTTCGGAATTAGTTGTGTCTCTATTCCACTCTTTAATTAACTGATTAAATATCTGTTTTTAAAGCATAAGTTGTATATTTTTGTTAAGTAATTTTTGTATATATTAAAAGAATAAATTTAATGCAAACTTACATTGTTAAAGTCTTCAGGGTCCTTTGAATTCTTAATTACTTGTTTAATTCTTAAATAGCAAAATATACTTATTTCATCTGGTATACCCTAATAAGCAACGTTTGTGAGTATTTATACTAATTAATCTAAATTTTTTAAAACTTACATATGGGAAAACGTTACTAATTGAATATTCTTTAGTAGCAGATTCAATGATTGCTTCAAACATGTCATCTTCTTCACTAAAACCAACACTAGACAAGCAGTTGCTTTCGTCTTGTTTGTTTAATTCAATTCTTTCAACACTCTCCTGAGTTGAATTGATGCAATTCAATTCACCTCTTATTATTTGATTTGATAACTTTGAATTAAGTGTTATAATAATGCCTATTATAGTTTCTACATCAATTACTAATTTACTTAAACTGTTGTTGATGTTAAATAAATAGTTTAATAATACATTATCTGTGTTAGTTATTCTATTTAATATTGCAAATAAATAATGCATATGATTTAATTTAGGTACTTCACTGAAATTATCATTTTTTATAAAACATTCAATTACCTTATCAAAATCCAAGTTTTTTAAATCCAAAATATCCATTTTTTCTTTTATTTCAGCAATTTTATTTTTCAATGAATTTAATTCATACACCATTTTGTTTTCATTATTATCAATATTGTTTTCTAAATATGATATCTTTAGTGCATCCTCAACTATAGAAGATATCAAATCATTTATCAGAAAGCTAAATAATTGAAGTGAATTTGATGGTATTTGTGATATTTTTGTATCTTTTAGACCATTATTATAGTATGTACTCCATGTTATTGACAACCACTCATGTAATATGTTTGTAGATGATCTAAAGTTTTTTTCTCTTAATACTGCAAATTCCTTATAGTTCTCAGGTGACATTTTTCTGGTTCTTACGTCCCTTAATTTAAGCCTATATTCAAATCTCTTATTTATATTTAGTGTATTTATTGGAATATTTATCATATTATTTTTTGACTTTTCTTCATCGTCAATATTATTCAAAGTTATTTCATCATTTACTCTAGCAATGTCGTTGCTATTTTCAGAAGATAAAAAGTCATTTTCTGCATTCACTGTTTGATTTATTCCAACGTGTTTATGTATTGATTTATTCAACATGGAGTCATGCTCAAATTTATTTACTTCCTGCCTGTAATATTTATTTAAGTGTTTTTTAATTATACTGTTGCTTAATTTATTTGCTATTCTTTTCTTATCATTACTATTAAACAATGAATTCCAAAGAAGTGTTACCCATATATTCAAATATATTTGAACTAAACGCACGCTTGTATCATCTAAATTGTTTTCTTTTAATGTTGTTCTTAAGTCACCTGCTATATACATAGTTCTTGAGACTATTGTACCTAATGGGGAATAAGTGGATATTTTTAATTCATTCAAAATTTTTCTTGTATCCTCACTAAAAGCGTGAGATGATGTTAAACACTGTTCTAGTTGAGTTTCAACAACTTTTTCGCTTTCTATTTTCAACCTCTTGTTACTCTTTTCCTCAAATTCTGTATTATTGATCTTAACTTTATTGTTTGAATTTAATGGACTATCCTTCTTATTTTTACTTGAGAGTATTGCAACTAGTTCAGATTTTATTCCAGAAGGAAGTCCATTGATTATTCCTACCCATTTATTTTTTGGACATTTCAATAATTCATTATAAATCTGATTGCTATTTAACCCTTGAAAATCAAATGGTGTATCCATTAATTAAATTCAATGTAACATAAAATAACACTACTAAATACCTATGATAGTTAAACCGAAACTATTTAACAAAAGTTATCTCAAGAATATATTAATAATAAATTAATAAGTTAGGTAGAAGTTAAATCAGTTCTTTAATTTACCGTGTAATCATTTAAATATGATAACCTTTTTAATTCTTGTTTAAAATATTATATTTTTGTTTAATATTCATGTCAGAAAAGAAAAAAAATTAATAATAAAAATACACAGAAATCTCGCGCCTATTCCCTCAATCTAATAATATGTTATTTACAGGTTATTTGGTACCTGTTTTATACATTAAAACGAAAGAAAGGAAAAAATAATATACGAAATTCTATACATTAACTACATCTACTGTAGGAATAATATATGTACGATACATTTTGTTTTTTGTAATATAAATGCATTAATTGGGTTGGTATTTTGTATTAAAGCATTTTGTTATAATTTGCTTAAAACTCAACTTAAAACAATATATAAATTATCCTATGTTTATTTGTGATTTTTTCTCATAATTTAACTCAATTATTATTTATATCAATTTAATTGAACTATAGGTTTTAATTAATAATGCAAGTAATAGATGTTCAGTTTAAGCTTTAATTTAATAAATGGAAAAGCACCTTTATGTGGATTTGAAATAGGAAATAAGCTTATTTTGGGTAATTTCTTATTTATTAATAAAAGGTGTACGTTTTCAAACGTAACTAGACAAAATGACAAATATTTTTTATGGTTTAACCTTATAAACAAACACAATTACATACATAATATTAAAAAAAAAAGGCAATTATTGAATAAATGTTCAAAAAAATATGTACATATTCAAACTAACAGAAATTTTTCTGATTATATGAATTATTTTAACAGGTATTATTATATTAAGAACAACATATTTATGAATAAATTATACAAAATAAAAAATGCTAAACTTGGATTTACACTAATTCTTGCAGTAATACTTTTTTATTTGTTGAATTTAATTAATAATGATAGGATGAATATATATAATTATAAAATTAATAATGGCAAATTCAGTGGTAATAACATTAACAGTAGCAATATACTAGTTAAATACATAATTAAAACATTCAATGACCCTAAACTTGAAGAATCACTTAAAAATTTAATTAAAAGAATACTGGTGAGCATCGTTAAGGAGTGTAATGATGAATCATTAGTGAATTGGAAGCTATTTTTGAAAAATATACTTAAAGAGTTTGAAAATGAAATAGGCAATGGAGTTACAAACATACTGAAAACTAAATTTATTCAAGAGTGGATATATTCAACTGCTAATGAAATTGTCGATTATTTAAATAAAACACCAGAAATTGTATCAAAAACGTCTTCATTGTTTTCAGAAGCCATAAATCATCAAATATTTACTGAGGATTCAAAAAAATGGTTTGATGACTTTGTAAAAGGTTATATTGTTAACAATAAAGAAATACTAAATTCATTTAATCAATTATTAACTAATTTTTTTAATACTAAAGAAACACAAAATAACATAAATAATATAATCAGTCAGTGTTTATTAAATAAGAATACTAAGGAATATTTAAATATAGCAATTTGGGACGTTTTTAAAAATTATATTATTTATCCCAAATATTGGTTTACTGGAGTAAACAGACAACGAAATGAATTTATAAAAAAAGAAGAGAAAGATTAACCGATTAAATAATATTCATTATCTTTATTTAATTTTACTTATATTCTTTTTTTCTTTTGATAGTATGCACCAAAGTAGACTTGATATATTACCTTATCACATTTAACTTTTATATATAAATTCTTGGAATAATTTTTTATACAAGTCTTCATTATTACTTGTTTCTAGCTTTTTTTGTCTTTTCCATAGACTCAAATTAATGCCACGTATGCATGGTAATGTATTTCCCCACACTTGTATAAAATCATGTTTTGTACCGGTATAGAATAATAGAAATAAATTTAAGAAAATAAAAGAAAAAAAAACAATAATAGAAATTAAATTAAATATGAATAAACAACTTTACTTAATTTTGATGAATAAAATAAGTAAAAAAGGTTTGTAATTTAAATTTGTTTGTGTAGTCGATTTCGTTTTCATTTATAAAAGATAACAAAATGGGCAAAATGAGCACATTAACAGATGAGTTTATAAAATCCCTTTCTAAAGAAGAATTGGAAGAGACGGTTGTAAAACTTAGAAATGAATTATCAAACTTGTATAATGAATTAAAGTTTTGGAAATGTAGAGCTTGTGAAGATCAAATAGGTGAAGATATGGTATTGAAGAGAAGCGAAGTAACAGAGGAGATGTTAAATGAATTGAATAATATAGCAAATAAAGTTGATGAAATGGAAAGTAAAGATGAAAATTCCAATAATTTGAGTTTTGAAAATAAAAAATTATTAAATAACAGAAACTCAGTAATAAATATGAATAATTCATCTAATATATCTAATTCTCTAAATTCATTGGCTCCATTGTCTTCAATGAGAGCACCTCCACCAATAAAAGAGGCGTTAAAAAGTGATAAGTCAAGTGGTATAATACTAAAAAGGGCTCCGCCTATTATGAGCAAGGCAGAATTTATGAAGTACAAGTCAACGAACTTGGTTAGAAATAATAAGATAGATACTGGTAATAAGAGAGACAATAAACATGGAAACAAAAAATTTAGAACATCATTGCAATGGGGATGTTCTAGTGAGGAGTATCCCTTATTTAATGAAAATATAGATAAAAACATATTTAAGGATTATTTTTCCGAGTTTGACAAAAAAATGTCATTACTATTTAAAGATAATGATATAGATAACGACAATATTGAATTAAAAATACATTCAAAATCTGTATTTTGTTTATCTTCAGATGAATATAATAACATTAATGAGAATATTGTTATTCCTAAGGATAAATTATTTGAGTGGTTTATTGAAAGTGGGGGTGAAAGTAATGTAGATAAAGGCGTTTTAATGAGTAAAGAAAACAATAATACAACATGCAATAACATTTTTTCTGATAATAGCAACGGTGAATACATTCATGTAAGCAATATTAATGAGAATAAAACCATAAATGGATCAGAAACTAGCAAAAACTATGAAGATACAAAAATAGCAGATAAAAACATTCAAAAAGAAAGAAGCAGTTTATTTTGTTCTAAAACAAGCAAGATGTTGCAGATAACAATAAATTATTTTAAAAAAAAACTACCTAAAGATCAACAAAAAAATTTATTGGCTTTTAAAAAATCTATATTAGAGTGTACATTGGACAAAGAGGGGGTTAATTTACTATTAGAAACAGTACCTGATCCAGTAGAGAATCCTTCTAAATTTGATATTTGGAAAGAATGTGTAAATTTGGTAGAAAACTATTTAAAAAATAATTCAAGGGAATCTTTACTTGAAGAGGAAGAATTTGTTTATTTCTTATCGAGAATTCCAAATTTATCCAAAAGACTTGAGTGTATGATACTTAGATCATCATTTGAGCAACTTTATAATGAATCATTAAAATGGATAAACGAAAAGATCCAGGGACTTGAGTTAATATTAAATAATAAAAAATTGCCATTGCTTTTCAAGTCAATAGTAGACTCGAGAAATATATTAAATAACAAATTAAATGAAATGAATAATAATCATGATATTACTAATGTTAGATACATTCCACTATCTTCAATGAAAAAATTAAATAATCTAAAAAGTCCGAATGTCAAAGGTAAAACGTTAATGAATTTTATATGTTCAATAGTAGGAGAGGTTTTTACTAATGATGAACTATTTATATTGAAAAAGTCTTCCGAGAAAAATATTTCTATTATATACACGATGGTAACTGATTTATTATTTTCTTGGTTAGATTTAAGAGACAACACAAATAACTTTGTTTACAATAAGATAAATGGCAACAATTCAGAAGAAATTAACAGTGACTTGAGTGACAAATTTGAAGTAATAATGAAGAATTTTTATGCAGAAAAGTACGATAGAATGATAAAATTATCATCGACATTCAAGTACTTACTAAGGTTATATGTTGCTTCTTGTTATTATTTTGGAGATATTAAGACATTTTTACCTATAAATATGAAATTAGTTCATGATAAACAGGATCTTGTTGACTACTTGATGGATTTTACTAAAAAGTACAATTTGATACTAGCACAGGAAGTAAACAAGGGAACTGATGGAATATCGCCTAAAGATAGCAATAAAGTTGAAATTAAAAGTAAATTATTTAATATTAAAGAACCAGACACTAGATATAATCCAATTAGTAGTCAAGACAACAATCATAATAAATTAAAGACAATATTTTCAAATAATGTTAAAAATAGTGGTTCAAGTGCTAAAACAAATATTAAAGAATTGTTTACAAAATCTATCGTTAAAGAGCTGAATTTGAAGCCATTATTTAATAAAGGAATCATAATTGAAGACAGTAATAATAATTGCATCTTGAATAATGATAAACATGAAAATAATGAAATACTAAATTCTGTTGAAAATGTCAATATTGAAGACATTGAACAAACTACTCATTTATCTGATACATTCAATTACAATCAGATATATAATATAAATGGCACGATAAAAAGAAATTCAATACTTGAATTGTCTGATGAAGCAAAGGAAATACTGTCCAGAAGAAACCAAGATATTAGTGAAAATTTAAATTCGTCCATTGAATTTGGAAATACAAGCAATTACGACACTAGTGATAATGACACAATAGCACTTTCTTCTCCTTCATATACTAAACTGTTGGATATAAATAGTTTAATGGGTTCATGCAACGATCCTGAATCATTAGTTATAGAGGAAAATAGTCATGAAAAGTCAAGAAAGAAAAAGGTTGTAATAATGACGGAAGACGTTTATTCCCCAGTTAAACAAAATAACAGATTTAACAGAAGGCAGTCAATTAAAAGAATGTGCCAGATGGCATCATATTTAGATAATTTCGAGCAAGACTCTCCTTCAGCAACAAACAACTATGAAGATAATTACTTTGAAAAATACAAATCACCTATCTCAAAGGGTGTGTCTTTCCGCGACTATTACAATGATACGCCCACTGAGAATGACGAATATAAAGAAAACGACGATGCATCCCTAGATTCAGTAAATTATACAAAAACGTGCGTCTTAAACGATATTCTAGATTTTAGTAACTTGAACAAGGAAAACAGTACATCTGATAACTATATTGCAGAATTCAACAAGGAATCTTGCGAAAACATTGAATTAACTCCAGAAAAAACTATCTCTTCTAGAAGAACAATAAAATTTGGTGCAACAATCTCGCCTCACAATTAGACAAATTGGCGCTAAGTTGAAATTCAAATATTCAGACGAGTAATTTAATTAGTTAATTCAAGCGGCGGCAAAAGTGGAACATGTAATAAAATCTAAAAATGCGTTTTGTAACAATAAATAAGGGGTTTTAGTTTATATGTGCTTGAATTTACATAATTAAATTATGTTAATTTTTATACGATACTAAATTGTACTTTTTGACTACAGAGGGTTGCTGTTGAATTAAATACTGTGTGTGTGGGTTTGTGGGTATATCAATATTCACTTATTTATGTCTTAAGTTTTAAAATAGTCTTTAATATGGTAAAAAAAAGCTTGGTTACCCACATATCGTATCAAGACTTGGACACTGTTCAAAGAGGAACAGAAGAATGGAATTTGTTGGAGCATTATTTGCAAATATGTTGTAGATCCTCGAGATCACTAATACAACAAATATGGCATGTCAATATAGGTAGTGTGTCGACCGCATTTGACAGAAGGACTCGGGATCGTTTAGTGTTGTATTGCTGGGTAGATACAAATGAACTCGATAAAAACAATTCTATTCAGGATGTTTCTAGAAGAGGGTTTAAAATACCGTCGAGTGGTATGAAATTTACTTCTGGAAATATAAGACTTCCCGGTGTGCCACAAGCGTCAACTACTGGAATGAAGAATGATAGTAACCAAGATATAACAAGTGATGTTAAGTCTTTGAATAAACTAGATACAGATTATACACCTTCAACGAGAAGATTGTTTGAATTTTTTTTGTGTAAGGTGGGTGTTGGTTGTTCAGTAGTTAAAAATGATGAGAGCGAGGCAGACGGTGACAGATTTCCGATACCACCTGAATACGATACGGTTTTTTTGAGAAACAAACAAATAAATCCACCATCAATGGTAAATTCTAAATCAGCATTAAATGGTGAATTAAAAGCAAATGAATTTAACTTATCATCAACATTGGCTCTTTCTGCTGGTGTTCTTCCGCAACATACATTTAAACACGAATACATAATATACGATAGTTTTCAAGTAGTTCCAGAATATTTAATACAATTTGAATACGATTCATCTTCCCCGGAATTATTTATAGTTCCGTGGTGTGATGAGTGTCAGGATTCGCCGGCTATACTTTGGTGTCAAGCAGATTCTGCGAGATTGTGTAGTACATGTGACGAAAGAACACACAGACACAATAAACTAGTAACTAGACACATAAGGATACCTATAAATCAAATGCCGAGGTCATCCAGTAATTGTCCGGTGCATACAATGGATATACTCGAAGAATTTTGTACACTGTGTCATGTTCCTATGTGCAGACTATGCAGACCGTCTCATGCTCACGCAGATGAAAAGATAACATCCCTAATAATGCCCATAAACAGAGCATATAGAGCTCAATTAGAAAGACACAATAAACCCCATCCGTCTTTAGACTCCAGAAAAATTGAGCTTCTTGGAAAATTAGAATCTCAGCAGCTCATATTTAACGACATTAGAACTAATATGTTTGAGGTAGAACAAAGAATATACTCAATTCTAGAAAGCTCTATTACTCAGTTGCAAATAGCTACCGAATCAAAAATGAACAAGATATTATGCGAACAACTTATATTAAATCAACTAATGCAGCAGGTTGAGTGGTCAGAAGGCTTTTTACAGTATTTACAGTCCATACTACCCCCTGCAGACTTTTTGTTTGCGTGGCTAAGGCATTGTCACTATCGTGAGGAAATATTTCAATTGTGTGATATTTTAACCTCTAAAGAAGAATTTTTCCCCGATTCTAAGTTAGTTGGCAGAGTCGACATACTATCTGAATCTGCCCTAAAACACAATAAGCACCATAAACACGCAAAAAGTGACTTGTTTGTTTAGTAATGTTTACCTATTTGATTACTTTAATAGAATTAAGTTTTAAGTTCAAGTACATTTTGGTTATATTAAATCTAATCTTTATCTGCTTTTGCTTTTCATGTTATTGCAATTCAATTTACTCTCGCCTTTCCTACTCGAAAACTACTTAGTATCCCAGCTCAAGCAAAAATACAACCGTTAACATACACTGTAAATACATCTGATTCAAATCCAGAGGGTTTGACTTGTAAGCTTATTCTAACATAGACCGTGATTGTTTAAAATAACGTTATTTCTAATTCTGTCTTCTTTGTTGTTTAAATAATTTAATCAAAGTATTTGCTTTGCATGTTTTTAAATTTTGTTTGATATCAATACACTTGGCGGCAACAAGATTTAAATAAAAACAAAATGCTAGTGGGATTGTAAATAAAGGAAAAGGTAAAAACAAAATTAATATTGGTATAATTTGCATACCAATACAAAAATAAGCAATAACAGGTGGTCTTGTGCATATTTATTTGTTAGTGTGAGTGAAATAGACTTTTTACTTTTAAGTTAATAAGGAGAATCAAGTTTTTTATTTTTTTGAATTCTAATGGATAAATGTGTTTAAATGAAATCGATTTTTAAAGTTTAAATACTATTTCATTGATTTTTTTTGATTGATGTTTTAAATGGCAAGATAGCTATGAAAAAAGATAAAAATGAGAAAGCGAAGAATTCAATATATAGACCAAAAAAATGGTACTATTCCTTTTCACCCAGATACCTAACATTTGGTTTTATATCTCCTTATATGAAATTAAAGGAGAAAGATATGATGAAGGAAGAAGATTTGCCTGACATACCGTCCAAAGACGACCCAATGAAACTTGGAAAATACTTGGAGAGTGCAATCAGATACGAGGAAAAGAAGGCGTTATTGAGTGGAAGAGAACCCAGTTTAATGAGGGCCCTCTTGAGAGCGTATTACCCGTTTATAATAATATGTCTGCTATCAACAACAGTGATAGATTTAATACGGTTTTCTGTTGGTTTAGTTATAAGAAGAATAGTGTCGGATTTGCAGAAACCAATGCCTTTATCCGACAACGATAAAACGAGTTCAATAGTAAACTTTCTGTTGGTATTTGGGATAATGGTATTTTCCGCGATAACAATACCTCATTTGGTATTTTTTCAATATAGGTTTATATTTAGAACATATGCGAGTTTGGCGACAAATATACTCTGGAGAGGTTTGATGAAGCCTGGTGGGTTAATAGTTAGAAAAAGCATTGAGAAGAATGGGATAATCCCCCCGTTTGCAATGGACATGGACATAGTAAGCAGAAAAAGAAACACATTCGACTGCTTTTCTAAAAACAACAGCATACAAAATTGTTTAACCAACTCATACAATGACAGCCTAATTTGCTCCTCCAACTCAACTTTTAACAGCAGCTTTAAGGACAACACTAACGGAAACGGCGATGAGCATAACAACTATGCAGTTAGAGTAAACTACGTCAATATTTATAATGTAATGATGGGCGATTTATTTCCGTGTTCATTGCTGATAGGCAACTTAATAAACGTTTTGCTTTTTCCGCTCAGAATTATATTTGCGAGCTATGCAATATCTATAATATTGAACTCATCTGTTAACAAAACAGATGGAAGAATTAACTGGATAATAAACGTTTCTCTGTTGTTGTGCATAATTACACTAATGACATTTGTAACTCTAAGTGTAGTAATACAAATTAAAAGTGGTTATTTGAGAAAGCCGTTGTTTTTCGCGAAAGACTACAGGGTTGAGGACTTAAGATACATACTTTCAAATATAAGAACAATAAAGCTTTTGAATTGGGAGTCGTTTGTTTACAAAAACTTGGTTGAATTGAGAACTCACGAAATGAACTGGAGGAGAAAAAAACTCTTATTATCGTCCATCTCAGATATATTTTGCTTCTGTTCAAGTTTTTTCTCGCAAGCTGTGTTGTTTTTGTCGCTTGGTTTGTTATTTAAGCACTACTATAATCAGTTTTCTATTCCCGGAACCGCAACTGTCCCAATCATATTTTCGCTAACTACACTTTTTACTTCAATTAGTCTTTTACCAGAAGAGTTGGGTTTCGTAATACAGGGTTTCATAAGTTTGAAAAGAATTCAGACTTTTATATTTTCAAGGATAGATGAAACGCCTTTGTTGCAAGACAAGAAACTCTATCGAAACGCTAAGAACGAAAAATTAAACATATTGGCTCTGGAAGACCAAATAATGAACAACGAATACAAGGACGTATCCATTTATTACATAAATGCCACTTTCTCGAGACAGGTTTACGATCATCCGGTGTATCGTTATTTGCACCAACTCGGACACACAAGATCTTCGGGAGGCCTGGATCTGCTTTTTAGAAGAATTTATTCAATTTGCAGCGCAGACAGCTTCGCCGTTGATATGAAGGAAGCGATTGGCAGTCCAAAACCTTTAGTTGACGACTCCAACTTCATAAATTTGTCAGGAATGACTGAAATAACCTCTTTGTTGAGCGGCGATTCATTTGAGAAGGAAGACATAAGCAAAATAATTGAGTACTATGTAGCAACGAGAGAGAACGGCGTAAACAGCAACAAAACTATCGAATTTGACTTGGATTCGAGATATAAATCCTTGAATAGACTGTCGCCGTGTTTGGTTGATTTGAACATAAAGCTCCTCTACGGAGATATATGTTTTATAATAGGCGATCACGGTGCTGGTAAGAGTACTTTTATAAATTCAATACTAGGCGAACTGTTTAGAATAAGTGGAGATGTTTACATAGGTGACAAAGAGAGGAACGTAGACATCATAAATTCGAATCCATGGATACCGTCAGGTACACTTAAGGAAATTATATTGGCAGGAAGGGAGTACAACAGCGATTTGTTTCGACTCACCAATGAATTATGTCAGTTGAAAACAGACATAGAGAGCTGGGATTCGGGCATAGACAAGGTAATTGAGGAGCACGGCAACAACCTAAGCAACGGACAGAAGTCAAGGGTGTCCCTTGCCAGATCAATTTACCAACAGAAGAGCTCCAACAACAAAAGAAGAATACTTTGCATGGATTCAACATTTGAAAACATAGACCCGAATCTGACCTGCAGAATACTCGATTCTCTCTTTTCCAAAGACTTTTCGCCTAAGGTGGACAACGAAATGTGCGATTTAATAGTCCCGTCCAAGAATCCGAGGAACTATTCTGTCGTAATAACTCTGAGCAAGTCAACATTCTCCTATATAATGAATAACAGTCTGCGCAACACGGAATTCAAACTAAGATTCTTTTCGATATACGACATGAAATTGGAGGAACTCAGCTACTCGCCGAACAGGACGAAGAGTCTTGTTGAAAACTGTGACAAAGTCAAAACCTCGAGCAGCAATGATGAGGCCGTTTGCCTGAGGGAACCCTCGACACTTGACGTTAGAAGAAAGAGAAATATATGCAGAAAAACGATAGTTAAACAACCTAAAATGTACTTTGGCGAAAACGGACTTTTCAAGGCAATGGAAATAGAGACAAGCAAGATAATCACTAGAAAATTTAGTGAATTGTCCGTGTTTTATGACGATTTTTGCAAGGACGAAAAATTTACGGAGATATCTGGACATGTTAAATTTGAGAGTTACAACTGGTATATTTCCAACTTTTTCGGTAAAAAGAACTTTATATTGCTCTTTATACTGCTGTTTTTGCTTGTTGTTTCCGTTAATGTAATTGACATAGTTATCATACTTTGGAGTGGAACGGACATAGATATGAGAAAAAGAATGATACTTAACAGACAATTCGACAATCACCTAATATACGCCCATGGACTCAAGTACATTCTGGTTTTCCTGTCAATGATTGCGTTTGTGTTTGCAGCCAAAACGATATCCACCTTCATAGAAGTTAACTCAATATTAAAGTCCGCAACTGTTCTGCACAACAAGTTGCTCTTTGAGATAATTAATTCCCCACTCACGTTTTTCGACTCCCTCGACTCTCAGTCTTTGGTTAACATATTTTCAATGGATTTGGGAATAATAGACGGCGAGTTGAACCTGTCGATACTCGTAAAGCTGTTCAATACACTGGTTTCTCAGTGTTATATACTGTGGTCCAGTCCAATATGCATTCTGCTTTTTCCGTTGTTGTCGTACTACTACTACATATACATATTTAAGCCAACTAGAATACAAACAAGGGAGAGCTATCGATTTTTGCTCAATACATATGGTCCGTTGTGCAACAAGACTGAATGTAGCATTCGTGGCTCCTGCACAATTAGAAATATGAAGTTCAATGAACACTACAAGCAAGATACGAACAAGGTCTTGTACACACTTCAGAAAACCTTTTATTACAGCTACTCAATTATCATTTGGAGATTGATCAGAACCTTGTTTTTTGGAATATTGCTTATTCTTCTTTTGTTCATTTGTCCAACAATTTCGAGGGTTTTAAACTTCAAACTTCCTTTATGGATAACGAGATACGCAAACAGCTACCGGTCCGCCTTGGTATCTAGTTTCCTGGTGTTGTCCCTGTCGATAATTATATCACTACCCAATACAATAACGTCGCTTATAACCAATATTATAGACTTGGAAAAGAATATGTGTTCTGTTCAAAGATTTCACATTCTTCAAAAACAAATAAGACAGTCGTCGAGACGCGAGCTTTACAAAAGCCAGTCTTCGCTTAAAAGTCACGAAAGCGAGGTTCACGACTTGTTCCCTTTGAACGAGGACCTGATTATAAGTGACATAACAATGTCGTACAACAACAACATTGTTCTCAGTAATTTAAGTTTAAGAATTAAAAAGGGCGAGCACATTGGTTTGATTGGGAGAACCGGTTCCGGGAAGTCTACGCTTTTTCAGTGTATTCTTGGCAACTACAAACTGGACCACGGATTTATTGTTTTGGACGGAGTCAACATTGAATCATATTCCGCAAAGAAGGACCATCTCAAAAATTACAGTTGCGATCTCGCAAAGCAAATATACGGCCACAACATATTTAAAGAGTGCCTTGACGAGCTTTACAGCAATACAGGCAGAAACTACTTTATTGGCTATTTGCCACAAAACAGCATATACATTAAGAACTGGACAGTGAGAAATTACATCGATCCCTTCAGCCAACACACCGATGAGGAGATTTGGGAGGCAATTGACGAATTGTCGTTCAATTCTTTGTTTGAGTGTCTGCCGAATGGTCTTGACTCGATTGTTCACTCTGACAATTACGAAAGCAATTTTCAACAGTTCATGGGAACTAAGATTAAAAGTAGGCAGTCGGACAAAGGGTTGAACTCAAGTGAATGTTTGTTTTCCCTGTCGCAACTCAGACTGATATCTTTCCTCAGACTGTATCTCAATTCCTCTGAATACAAGCTTCTGCTGGTGGACGAACCACCAATAAACAACGACAATGGCAAAACGGACCGTTTGACGACTAGTGAGCACACCAGCGAATGTGGGGAAAGTAGCAAGGACGGCAAGTTTAACATTAAGATATGCATCTCCAAAAACAACGGAATGACCGATCAGGGAAATGTAAAACACCTTAACATTGAGTTTCGCAAAAAAGAGGACGAATACACCGCCAAAAGCAAGAACAAAGGCGAACTGCCCTCCCTATCTTACCTCATCAATAAACACTTCAGACACTGCATTGCAATTATAATTGCTCACCACAAGGACTCGATAGAGTATTGCGACAAGGTACACATTATGGGAAAGGGTTGCATAGAAAAGGTTGTAGACTTAAGGGACAAGAACGAGTTTGAGGACATAAATTCCCTGTTTAAACATATCAAGAATTAATGGATTACAGAATTTTTAGCGCATTGAATTTGCTTTTATAGAACAACCAAACCATTACAGTCATCTAAAGCTATAAACGTCTTTTCGTTGTTTATTGAGTTTGTGCAAACAAAATAAGACGGGATTACCGGATAATTCGGATTGTTGTGAATTTCTTCACAAACAGGTAACGACGGTTTTGATATGAAAATAATGTTTTTGAAGTAGTTTTCACCATTGTTAAGCAGTAATTTATTTAAGTTATTTTTTATCGAGACGTGATTCTTCACTGTCGGGAACTTCAAAACTATAACCTCGCTTAAGTCCGAATCTTTTGCTTTAACCCTGAGTTGATTGTCCTTGCTGTGGTACAGACTACTCAACTCAACCAACTCCTCTGAATACGCACAGCTGCTATTTTTCGCTTTAAAGTCGAGTGAATACGGCGAATCGCCTTCATTTATAGATATCACTCCTATGTAGCCACAGAAATGCGAGACGCACTTAACTAGTGAGCATACTGAATTAAACACCGTGTTCTTGTTTGTGTAATAACCGAATATGTGATTGTAGTAGTGAGTCTCCTGTTTCTGTTTGTCTCTAACCAAGGTGTTGTCGTCTTTAAAGTTGTTTATCACAAGCGAATTTAGCTGTGCGTTCCAAAAATTTAGCGAATCTATCACAAACACCCCCATATCGTAACTTTTTAAGGTCATTTCCCTAATTACACAAAGCAGGTCCAGCAAGTCGGGAACTTGTATCACGTTTAAATTCTGCAAGCATAGCTTTATAATGCTATTCAAATAAGCGTTTTTGTTCTTGTTGTACTTTACGATCTCGTGTATATATTCGTGCCTTGATGCACCCTCCAATTCAGCCATTCTCTTCTCTATAGTCGGTATTAAGTACTTTTCAATAAAAACCTGCACAAAAAAGCCGTTGTCCGTATCTAAGTAGTGCACTCTCAAACCCTCTCCGTCTATTTCCTTAGGCAGCAGTACATTGGACATAATTTGTTGCACCAGCATTGACTTTCCAGAACCTGTTGTCCCGAACACTCCAATAATCTCCCCCGGACTTAACAAGATGTTGTCCACGCCCATTACCTCCTTCAATACCTCATCTTTAAGCTCTAGTTTATAGATGTTTCTCAGCAACAAACCCCTCAGCGTGTCGTCTGCCTCCAACAATTCAAACTTTGTTAAGTCCTCACATTTAGCATTCTTATCGGAAGACCTCCCATCTGCGCTGTATTTCAACATTTTCCAGTCCACTTGGCTCCTCTTAGCAGTTAGTAAGTGGCTCTCATTACTGCGTACATGCAAAACCTCTATCAAGTATAACCAGCGCAACAACTTTATCGCTCTATCTACGCGCAACTTTGCGAGGTTGCAACTCTAGCTTCTCCCGATACAAATACCAGTATCTCCAGCCCTGAACCAAAAAAAACCCCTTTGCCTAATGCCAACTTTTCCCTTTGTATTTCTTTTTATTTTTTCCGCACCCTAAATTTAAATTACTCGGTACCACACATTACCTTACCGCCAAGTCCGTATTTAAATTATTACCCCCATACATGCATGCATTTAAAATAAAATTTAAATCACACCAAAATTATTGTCTAAAATCGTTTTTTGTTTGTTGTTGCCAATGTCGTTACTTGACTCGATTTATTACATAGATTTTGACTCGCAGTTTTTTCACTTATTAACGTACATATAAAATAAAGAACAAACTTACTTCAAACTTAAAAACATATACCATACTGCGTAATTCCACATTTAAAAGTGAATCTTAAACGAGTCAAAATACCATGATGAGAAAAAGCGACGAATACCTCAGAAATGATTTACTTGTTAAAAATTATAAAGTCACTAATATACTCGGACAGGGTGCATACGGCGTTGTATATAAAGCCGTTGACGTAAACAAAAGATACAGCAATAAAAACAATGAAAACGTAAACGTTAGTAACATTGACGAAAATAATTTCGCTATTAAAGTATTTGACAAAGACTTATCTAAAAAAGGAATACATCCCAGTATACTAAGAGAAATTGGAATACTAAAAGAACTTTCTACATATAATTTTAGTGGAATCATCAAGCTAATTGATGTTATACTTGAAAAAGAGCGTATATACGCAATTTATGAATATGGTGGACCATCATTACAAAATTTTTTTGAAGATAAATATAATAAACAAACTATTAATATGCAATTTGGTATTAATATTTTCTTCCAAATTGTAAATGCTGTTAAATTTTTACATAATGTTGGGATTGTTCATCGTGATTTAAAACCAGAAAACATACTTGTGAATGGTGACAATGATTACTTTAATATAAAAATAGCTGATTTTGGCCTTGCAAGATCAATTAGAAATCACTCCCATACAAACTATACTAGTGATGTAGTTACAATATACTATAAATCGCCAGAGTTACTTGATTATTCAAATAACTACAATTCGTTTATACTACCGTTTGCAATTGACTATTGGAGTATTGGAGTCATTGCTCTTGAACTATTTAACATTATTATAAATAAAGTTGACTTTAATTTAAGTAATAGCAGTAAGAGGAGAAGCAAAAGAATTGAGAGCAATAAAGACATAATATGGCTACCTTTCTTTCATGAAGGCAATGAATTGTCTGTGCTAAATTCAATACACAACTTTTTAAACCCAAATTTTAAAATTGAAAATTTAAAAAAAATATTGTTGCCACTTTATGAATCATTTCCAAAGATATTTTACCTTATCTCGGAATTATTGGAAATTGAACCAAGCAAAAGGTGCTCATGTATTTATGCTTTTGAAATATTAAAGGAATATGCCACTATTTAACTCTTTGGGAAAAATGGTGGTGGTACAGTTTTTACGTAATATCCGTTACTATTACTCAGTTGTCTTGGTAATGAATTATACCTCTTTGCATAATAGTAACCCCCACTATTATTATTATATTCATAATAATAACCAAAATTACTATGACTATTATTTACTCCGCCAAAATTCATATTCAAATTCTTTTTCATTGAGTTCGATCTTGATAGTACAGCTGAAGATGGATTTGATGATTTTGGTGATGATGTTGCTGGAATAAATGAATATGTTGTGGTCTTTGAAGATAAAAATGAATTGTTGTTCAATCCACTTATATCATTATATTGAATCAATGGCGATGATGATATTGAATTAAATTCCGTTTTATTGGCTCCGTTAGCTGTTACATTATAATCATTTACTTTATTATTTGTTTTTAGACTCTCTAAATTATCTTTTCTATTTTCACTTTTATATAAATGTGCTTTGTTTTCACAATTGTCATTGTCATTTGAATTATCAATAATGTTATTAGAAGCATTAAATGAAAACTCTGATGGAAAGGTTACATTCAAATCAGTACTTTTAATTTCCACACTATCTTTTTCTTTCTTTGAATCATTAATTATATTATTATTTTTTATATTTTCTAATGCAATCTTAAACATTTCAGTTGCCGAACCTATTATTTTATCTGTATCACTTAAACTGAATTTTGATACACCAGTTTCCATAATTAATTCAACCTCCTTCAATTTTTTTATTTCTTCTGATAATATTTTTACCCTTTCTGATAAATCAACTATTTGATTATTCCTTTCTTCCTCTTTCTCAATACTATAATAATAATAATCGCTATTATTATTACTGATTTTACTATCTATTATTTCAATGATTAATTCCTTTTTTACTAATAATTCATTATTAATATTAGTATTAAAGGCATGCTCACTTTTAATTTCAATTTCTTTTAAATTAACACTAGACATATTTATTTGATTTTTATTTATTATTTCAACATATATATTTTTTTTATCCACTTTTAACTCACAAATATAATGCATTGGACGACTTATTATCTCTACAAACGTATTATTTTTACTCACTGATAACTCTATTTTTTTTCTATAATATATAACATCTTCATTGTCATATGTATTCTTTAAATCCTCGAGTTTTAAATCATCATCTTCGTAATCCTCAAATAAATAATGATTTTTATTTACATTATTCCTAGTAAAACTACTATTATTATTTCTGCTTATTGAATTAATTGAAAAACATGAATTATTACTATTGCCATTATTTATACTTTGAAATAGTATTCTTGAATTCTCCAATTCACGTATTCTTTCTATTTTTTCATTCTCAACTTGATTTATTAAATCATACACAGAATTTAATAATGAAATCTTCTCAACATTCAATTCATCACACATTAATTTATAATTACGATTATCTTCTGCCAATTTATTGTTATTTTTTATTAACAAATCGTTGTTCTCTATACATTTAATATTTTCCAATTTTAATTCTTCATTCTCTCTATTTTTTATATTTAATCTTTCATTGTATTCATTCATTAATTTATTCTTCTCTTCTTCAATATTTATACTCGTATTATTTAACTCATCGTTTAATTTAATGTACATATCCTTCTCCTTTTTTTCTGTATCTAACATGTTTTTTGTTTCTGTTATTTCTAAATTTAGATATTCTATCTCTTCTGATTGTCTTATATTCTCTTTTGTTTTTTTCTCTATTATTAATTCTAAGTCTTTAATTTCCTTCTCATATTTGGTTTTATCTTCGTCAAATATTTTTAACTTAGCATTTACATAATTGTTTAATTTATTCAATTCCAAAACCAATTTCTCGTTTTCAATACTGGTATTTTTAACTTTATCACTTAACTCATCCTTTAATTTATTTATATATTCTATTTTCTTTTTTAATTCAAACAATTCTTTATCTTTTAAAAACATACTTTCGTGCAAATTATTTACTTTTAAATGATTTTCTGATATTATTGAGTTTAATTTCTCTTCTAGTATATATCTCTCACTGCTCAGTTGCTGGTTTTCATAGATATACTTGTTTATATTATCGTCATTATCCCTATATATCCTATTTTTTACCAGTAAAAATATAAAATTACGCTTCTTTTTCAACTCTATTAATTCTATTATCCTATTCAACTTATATATACTCGTTATTTTTTTATATTTATTATTCTCCATTCTCACATTAATTTGGTTCTTTACTTGCTGTCTCCATAGTGTAAATACATATTGCAGTTTTAATAGTCTCTCCTGTGATACCTTTTTCTCTTGTAATTTTATTTCACTTGATGATATAGCCTTTGATATTATACTAGTTGTGTCATTTATAATACTTTCCTTGTTTAATCCTGTTAAATTTTTTTTATATTCTGTGTTTATTGAGATATTATTACTATTTTTTAATCTATCTGACACACTTGAACTTTTTTCATCGTATTTAATACGATTATCACAACAAAAAGCATTAATGTTATTGTTATCCTCAAATTTATCATTTTTTTTTGATTTATTAATATATTTATTTATCATCTCTATTGCATCTGATAAATCTTCTGAGTTTTCCGATATATTCTGTTTTATTATTTTTGTTCTCATTAATGTATTCGAACCGCTGGTCTTAACTGATATTCTAGATACTGAATCTTCAGGCTTTATTCCCATTGATATCCTATTTGATTTATCCACACTTGCTATTCTCTTTTTTGTATCTACTGAGGTAATCTTACCTTTACTATAGTCATTATTTTTAATATTGCCTCTTAGGTTATAACTGCTATACATTTGTTCTTCTATATTCATCACCGTTTTTTTACAAGAATAAAATATTAAGTATATCTTTGATATTTTAAAATTTTTTTTCGCTTTCTCCTCCATTAATTTAATATTTTTAACAGAATCCACTGTATCAGATTCTGCTAAAAAATTTTTATTTACACCAAATCTTTCCAGGCCCAATATCCATTGTTTTTTACCTAGCTCCTCTATATCATTCAATAAAATACACGGAAAATTAAAAATTGAATATAAATGAACTTGGTCCGAACCATTATTTACATTATTACTCCTGTAGCTCTTATTCTCTTTATTTACATAATATATAGATATCTCTAAAACATCGTTCAAGTCGTATTTGTACCTTGGAAGTGCAAATGGCCAAGAATTAGCTATTTTTATATCATCGTTCTTACCTTTTATAGTCAGTGATATATCCCCTATCTCATCTTCATTTACTAAAGTCGGTTTTGGAATTGTTAAGCTAATTTGTCTCATTAATTATGCCAAATCGTACATATATTTAGACTTTTTTTTATGTTTATAAGCTCTTTCTAATATATCTGTACATCTAAACACTAATGTTTAATTATGTTTGCTGTTGAACTAGTATTCACATATATACATTTATTTCAATTCATTCAAAACTAAATGAAAAATAAACAAGCAATCAAATCTCTACATAAAAATCTCCAAGTTTTTAAATTATTTCTTAAACATTTATCTTATTCTTTATCTTTCTTTGACCTGTATTGCATTTGTTTAGTGATCTTAATTAACAACATAATACCGCTAATTGCACCTTACATACATTATTAGCCCACAAAGCCGTCAATGTCGTGATACTAATCTTTTATTTTTAAAAATAAAACAAAAAAAAAACTTATACTTTTCAATAATCACTGCTTTAAATTTCAATGCATTTAAGTTTCAATTTTGATTTTTTTATGTCAATTTTTTATATATACCTTCTTTTACGATGTTTTTTTATATTGTTTGCTCTCAGTGTTCTGTCTATCAATCATACCCGACAAATAATGATAACAAATAACTAAATTGTCAAGTAACGCGAAACTGATCTATTTATTTTGTTCACACCAACCACTGGTGTACTTTGTTGTCTTTTCATACAACCTTTTTCTGATCATTTTAAAATGCACAGTTGGCGCCGAATAGCTTACTATTAATATTTTTATCACTGAGGATAACCATAATGTATGTTTCACTAATACCGCAATAAAGGTCTCTATAAAAAAAAAAGTACTGTTTTTTTTAAATGATTAATGTATTAAATATAATTAACAAGTACAATTTAATCACTCAAACTTTTGAAAAATTATTTTTTTTAATATTTTTTGGACACTGACCAGCAACCTGCGTCTAAATTTGCCAAATATACTTTAAATTAAAACACTGGTATTTTGGTGAACAATTACTGCAACGTGGAACTCATAGCACCAATAAATTTATGGTTTTATTCTATTAATTTATATCAACTAATTGTTGTTTTTACTATTTGTGATACATTTGAATATATGTACATTGCCTTACACTGACAAAATAAAAATGAATCAGTATCAGGGACTTCATACTCTATTACTAATACAATATTCAAACGACATAAGCACTCGATCTTATATGGATTATGATTCAGTTACCCAGGCGGTTGACGGTATGTTGCAACTATTGAATATAATATCTAGTTGATTTTATTATTTAAATAACAGGACTTTGCCAAATATATGAACAAAGTATCAAATGTGCCTTCTCTAATTTAAAAGAGGTCACTTATAGTGTTGATGATCTCATTAAGTATGTCAATTCACTTTATGATATTTGCATGTTAACGTAAGTTTACCTATAGCTTTTCTTATTGTCAATTAAATTCATTCCAACACACTTTAATTCAAATTCAGACGTGATGGTTCAAATAAAAGATACATACCACATGATCGCAAGTGGATTGTTGACCAAATATTTCTTAAAATGAGAAGAAAGATTATAAACTAATACATTTTTTAAATATTTCTTGATTTTTTTATTGTTAATAAAATAACTGCAATAATTCTTTTTTATTTCATTTTCATTTAACTGTCTATCTTGTTTCTTTAAGAAAAGAAAGCATCTTTCCCGATAACCTAAATTACTGCACTCATTAATTATAACTTTTCTTGACTAACAATCAAAATTATAATTTAAATTTGTTTTGTGGTCATGAAATTGTAGAATAAACAGTATACCGTTATATTTGGTGCATGCACAAGAAATGCATGCAAATTTACATGTGGAAATAATACATAAGGTGACAATAAAAGGTAAAAATATACCTATCAATAATATAGGTATTTTAAAGTTGAATTTACTGTGCACTCGCAATTTTAAATATCCACAATACATATATAAATCAATTAATTGTTACTTGAGAAAGTCTAGGAAAAATGAGATTAAAGCTCCTTATAGGTTTAATTGGGTTATGTGGTGCAGTTAGTTGTGAATTGATGAAGGCAAAAAAGTATAACTACGGAGAGGATTTATGCGACTTCGATATGAAAAGTGTAATGAAGAGGATTCCGTCTCTTTCAGATTTGTCCATAGGTGAAATAGTTGAAACACACTTGGATAACGAAAACTTTGAAATAAGGTCAAAAGGAGTAAGTTTACTAAATAACAAGCAAAGTCGCGGAATAAATGTTGATCGCTTCTTTTTTATAGAGATTAATTAAATCAATATCTTTGAGTGAAATCACCCCACCATTAGCCACAACTCCAAGTACCGATCAGTGCTTTACAATAGCATTCGGTCAAGAGGGGGAAATAGAAACATTGTGCTCAGATACAGTAGGTGCAAGAAATTATATTATGAAGAAGATCACAATGAGTGTAAGTTTTATTTGTTTGTTAAAATATATAAATCACCTATTATTATTCATTTAAAATTAAGATTCTCTGTTTACATTTGGGAGAAATGAGAAAGGAAATATCAGGAATATCACCACTGGAACAACAAGCAAGTATGGAACTTAGGGGTAAAATTCCAGAAGAAGGAAGTATAACAGTCCACTTAGAAGGAGTAAATGACATACCTAACATTGAAGTAGTTACTAATTCAGTTAACAAATGAACTGCAATATCGTTAAATCACAATAACACCTATTGTCATTAGATGCAATTAGCTTTAACTACGCCTTTTATATGTTTAATCAAATGAATAAATAAATACAATAAGTGAAAAAAACACTCCCGTTTGTGTATGTTCTATAAGCGCTTCAACAATTTAGTGTGTGGAAACAAGTAATCACTGTGGAAAAAAAAAACAATATTTTAAAAAATATTAACAAGTATATCATGTTACTGAGAAATAAACTAAGTAACATTACTATAAATCAACAAATTTTACTAATTATAAAAGTTAAAAGAAAAAGAATTTTCATTTTTGCTGATTCTTTTGTCTCGACAAATATAACTCTTCCTGTGACGTCATGTAACTATTATAAGCAGAATTTCCAACGAGATTTGACCTCTCTCCAACAACCACTACAGAGCCATATTGGGCAGCAATAGCTGCACCACCCAAAACATCCTCTACATCAATATCCTTCATAATATCTGCCAATGCCTTGGCTTTTTGTTTATGCACTTTTTTAACCCATTTGTGCTTTCTTAGATCAAACACATCCTGAATTAAACAATTAAGTCTTGCGGATATTTGCGTTCTCTGTAGCTCTTTTAATCTTCCAAACCACTGGTCAACTATCATCTGTGACTTTTCGTTGGAATCCAAATAGTATCCAGTGGTCATTATTAGCTGACACAAACACTCTATCGCATACTCGTTTGGTTTTTCCTGTGTCATGACCAGGTCGAATACGAGCTCATTTAAACTTCTCATTGGGAACATTCTTCTGATAAATAGTTCACCAATAAGTCTAATTATACCTAGCACGTGTAGTTTTCTTTTCCTATAAATTAATTCAATCTCTTCGGAATCGTAGCTTTCACGCTCTTCATCAGTAGGAGTCATATTTTTCGGGAGATTCTTAAATTCATGTTCACATTTCAACAATAGTGCTTTTCCAAATCCCATAGTGACTTTATCACCTTTAATTAAAACTGGACTTCTCCATTTAAGTATTTGGCACAAATCTGCGTACATTTCCGAAAAATCTGGTTCTGTAATAGCCTTGTCTAACACTTGTTTTACCAGTTCTTCTAACTCACTAACATTTGAGATATTATCTATGCAAACGGCCAGTTTTTCTGCAATTACAGGGAATTTTTCCACTGTTATTTTGTTTAGCAGACTTTTGACAGTTCTTCTAACTGTCTCGAGAGAGTCAACAACTTGATTTCCTTGATTTGTGCGTCTCCACAAACCAACACTAGAGCCAGGTTCTGAATTTCCATTTCCTGAAACTTCTGCACATTCTACTCCATTATCGCTGTTTTCATTACAACTATGATTTGTGTCCCTAGAATTTGAGGATTCGCCAATTTTTGTGGAAGAATCAACATCATCTCTGTTCTCATTTACTACCTTACAAACACTATTTCCGTTTTCTTGAGTAACAGATAGTAGTACTTTTTTATTTTCACTGGAACCGAGACCATTGTTCTTCGTCAAGATCTTTCCGTCAGAAGGATGAGCATCATTGTTGTTATTTGCAGCTTTTTCCCTTGAACTATTGTCTCCAACTACGGCTGTATCATGATCATCCTTGCTCGCAGACTTATTCTTTGATTCAAAGTCACTATTTGAATCCGTAATACCAACATTTGTCTCCGAAAACAAAGCATTATTTCCGTCAGTAGCTCCCTTCGAGCCAGCAATTTCATCTTTTGAATCCTTACTTTCGCTCGTTGGGTTGTAGTTGTTGCCATCATCTCCATTGTTGGTGCTGTTGTTACTTATTACGGAACTATTCCTTCCTCCTGAACCATAACGCTTTTTGTTTCTTTTACTTTTGTAGTCATCGTAGGGTGCAGGACTATTGTAACTTTTGTTTTCCGCAGAATAACTAGACTCAAACTCCCCCTGATACTTGTTTACATTATTTGAGTTGTTTACCTGTTTACCGTGTACTGAATTGTTACCATAGTTACTATTGCTTTTATTATTGTGTGCCTTTGCATTACTATATCTATAATTTTGCTTATGAGACAATTGACCCGAAATCTTCCATGAACCGTTGTTGCCATTGTTATTAGTAACTCCAAAGTTCCTGTTAGAGTTGTAATAGTAGTGATTATTATAGCCTTGGGTAGAACTATTACCAGTGCCTCTATAATTGGAATTACTATTGTTTTCGTGTTTGGTCTTTATTTTACTCTCATTACCATTGTTATTTAATTGTTGTCTGGATTTTCTATCATCACTTGTCTCCAGTGTCTTGCTTTCGCATTCGTTCTTTCCAACATTTTGTGACCTGCTTGAATTTTGTTCTTTGTTTGCAGAAATCTTACAAGCATCTTTACTCTTACCGTTATTATTGAAAGCTACCTTATTGTTGTCTCTGACCTTTCCGCTTGTATTCGAATTATTGTTCTTGGATCTTGCACCAACTGTTTTTGAATTTGAATCTTGTTTTGTCTGACTATCGACTTTACGTGTCTCAAAATCCGCATTAAAGTTGGTGCCATTATTGACACTGCTATTATCTACATTGTTCATTGAATTCGTATTTGATGTCTCAAAATTGTCATTGTTCTTTTCAACCTCTATAACACTCTCTTTCACACAGGGTGTATGTGAAGTACTTTTGTCTCCATTACCAACACATCTTGTGGGAGAAGAGGTAGTTAATTGTTGATTTTGGTTATTTTTAAATTGGTGATTGGCACTTTGAAATTGGTTACTTTTGCAGTTCTGTTGCCTGTTTTTAGCAACTTGATTCTGATTTCCTCCACCTCCGGTACTGCCACCACCGTTATTCACCTGTTTTCTATAATCAGCATTGTTATTATAATAATGTTTTTTACTATTGATCTGATAGTGATACATCTTACCACTGATACCACCTCTTTTTTCATGATTAAATCTATCACTGCGATTGTAGTACTGTGTTTGATTGCCGTTACTGTTGTTTATATTGTTGCTCGAATTGTTATAATGACAATTTTGACTGTGTTGATTATAATAGTTATTGCCACTAGTGTTATTCTGGTGAGGACAATTGCTGTCATTATTACTATTATTATTTACACATTGTGGATAAGTCTGTTTGTTGTTATTCTGAACTTTAGTGTTAGTTTGTTTAGTGCGAGATGAATTATTCAATTGATAGTTCTTTTCGTTCTTGTTCTTGTTTTGGCTGCTTCTCCCTTGATCTCTACTATTGTCACTGTTATTGGCACTGTTGTCATTTTTTGTTTGAGCTTTACTGTTATTTACATTACTATTAGCATTAAAATAGTCTTTGTTATTGCTTTGTTTTGTATTGTTACCTTGTCTCGCTTCAAAGTTATTCGCATTGTCTTTTTTTGAATCAAAGTTACCACTCAAATCGTTTACTGAATTATCAACAATAGCTACATCCTTTACAGTGTACCCTTCATTTATGTTGCTACCTATGGAGTTAGAGTCATTCGTTGAGCCGTTATTCTGAGTTTTATCCTTCCTTTTATGAACTCCATTAAGTGGTTTCGGATAGGGACGCCTAAACTTTCTTTTCTTATCATTAATAATTCGCTCCTGATGTTTCTCTACCACCATATATCCTAAAATTTTTGGTCTAAATATTTATAGAGAAATTCTCACCCTTTTTAATTACGGGCGAACAACACATACATTATTTTCCCCTATTTTTTTCAGAGGGAACTTTTTAAATGAGGGGAATTGGAATCTTTTACTGTTGTTTAAATAGGGGGCCAAACTAGGTACCTTAATAATCACTTTAGACAGTAATTATATTTAATTTATATAATAACAAGTAAACCGGCTTATTTACGTATAGATTATATCATTCACCCTATTATTTCATACAATTTACTACCGTTTATACTTGTTTTGTAATGTGTTTATTAGTATACGCTCTTTATATACATCTTCACCTAAACTATAGATAGCATATAATACATATACATACCCGCATATTGTTTTGACGTTCCCGCCTAACTGCAACCACTAGATAACATTACCGTACCGTTTACCATTAGTTTGTATTGCAAAGTTGCTTACGCGGCAGCAGGCTTTTATGTATTGGTAGTGTTGGTATGACTATTTGTTATATAGGCCAAGACTTGTAGATAAGTATTCACTAAATAGTTAGGATGTGATGTCTGGCGGGAAACGGTTTTACCTTATCGTCAATTTAAACATGTCAGGTTAAACAAATACATGTTTAATCAGTTAAATGTCATTAAAACCTTGCATGGACACTACAAGAGGAGGTGCTTTGTGACCTTTATGACGCCACTTTACTTTAAGAGGGCCATTTTCAGCGGCGACTTGCATTCACATACAAATAATCGTCCGGAATATATCCGAAAAAGGTCAAACTACATTTAAGAAATTCAGCGAACCATTACTTCTGAGCGTGCGGTGTCCTGAAAAGAATACGGTATGTTGTATCATTTAACTCAAGTTACCTTCACGCCGTCCCCACTTTCTCTAGAACTATGGCTTTGTTCTTCCCGGTGTCACATTTTGTCTAGTGTTCAGGCGGTAAGGTATTAATAGATAAATCTATTTTGAGTATAATTTATTGGCTTTGACTTGAAAATACAGAATTAACGACACTACTTTGATTATAGATAATAATTTGGAGAGTCTTTTAATGGGTCAAAGCGAACAAAGTAGGGAAACTTTGGAGAATGCTGCAAAAAACGTGTTATTGCACAGCGAGCCTATTTTAAACAATGAAGTTATTTGTGGACCTACAGGCGAGAAACTGAAAGATGTAACGATAAGAGAGTACTGTAAGAATATTAAAAATATGGGTTTCCAGGCCTCAAATATAGGGAGAGCAATAGATGAGATAAACAGGATGTTGGATTGGCGTCTCTCAGACGAGGAAATCGAACCTGATGAATCTGAACCGTATAATGATATCGAGTATAGAAAAAAAGTTAAATGCACAATATGGCTCAGCTTTACTTCAAATATGATCTCCTCTGGTTTGAGAGAGATGTTTGTATACTTGGCTAAAAACAAGTTAGTTGATGTTATTGTCACATCTGCAGGTGGGGTGGAGGAAGACTTTATCAAGGTTTTGGGAAGCACACATTTGGGAGAATTTAATCTGAAGGGAAGCGAACTAAGAGAGAAAGGATGGAACAGAATAGGAAATCTAATTGTTCCTAATGAAAACTACATTAAATTTGAGGAATGGTTGCAACCATTGTTGGATGAGATGCTTGAAATACAAAAAAATGAATCATTTAACTGGACACCATCTAAACTTATAAATTTTCTCGGAAAAAGAATAAACAGTGAGGATTCTCTTTATTATTGGTGTCACAAAAATGACATACCCGTTTTTTGTCCCGGTTTGACCGATGGGTCTCTAGGGGACAATTTATTTTTTCATTCATATAGAAACCCGGTAAGTTATGTACCACTAAAATTTCATTTTTTCACTCAGTTCATTATGAAATGCTTAAAAGGGTCTTAAAATAGACGTCGTTGAGGATATCAAAAGAATAAATGATTTAGCTACATTCATCAGAAAAAGTGGAGTCATTATTCTCGGAGGTGGAGCTCCTAAACATCACGTCTGCAATGCAAATCTAATGAGAAACGGTGCGGACTATGCTGTTTACATATCAGTTGCCACAGAGTATGATGGTTCTGACTCTGGAGCTTCCCCAGACGAGGCTGTTAGCTGGGGAAAAATAAGAGCTGACAGCAATCCTGTGAAGGTATTCGGGGACGCCACGATTGTTTTTCCTATGATATTTTACTCAACTTTTGCGTGTAAATAGTCCACAATTTATTTTCATTATACAACATGATAACTAATTTATTCATTGTTATTGACTTTTATAATACAATTATATACAATATTTTCACACATAATGTAAATAATTTTTTGTTTAAGGCGAATCTAGTTAGGTGTTTTACGTCTACTTTCGTTTAAATGCCCTGAATATGTCTATTGTGCACTTTTCATCTATATTAAAAAGTCTTAAATAACAAAGCGAATAAGGCATTATTAGTAACTATATGGTATAGTTTTTAACGACATTTACATACCTGTATCTAATATACTTAACAAAGCCATACTTGGAATCAGGTTGAGTCCATCTCGTTTCAATTATTTTCCCTGAAAAATTTTCACTGGTTCTCGTAATAGTAATAGCCAAAACATCCTTATTGTCGGTTTTAATATGTTTAAATTTTATAAACTCAAGTTTGTTAACCCACGTTCCAACTTCATCATTCTTTTCAGTAAATGTAACCCCCGATAAATCCCAATTCATTGTTTGAGTAGGTCCTATAAATGGCTCGATTTTAACTTTCACCTTCTTTTCGTCAACACAATAATTCAATTTGAGTGTATACGTCCCTTTATTTAACACCTTTCTTTTCACCAAACTTAACCCTATTTTTTGCAAAAATGCATCCATATCATCGGAATACTCTCTTATTAATACCCAGTCCCCAATCATGTTGTTAATGCACTCATCTTTTTAATTTAACAGTCATAAAAGTGTTGGCATCATTTCCAATGATTTAAGAACAATCATTCGGTCAGAGTAATTAAAGCAAAATTAAAAACAAAAGAAAGATTAACCTACCTTTTTCGTTCTCCTTTACATGCATAGTTACATCGGACATCTTCTCCTTCAGAATGTTTTGTGTCAGAACTTTTTCCCCGTACTTTATGTCATTTAAAAGCTTTGGAAACTCAACATTTGAAACATCTGAAAAAAAGCGTTTAATGTATTTATTGTGCTCACATTAATTACAATCCTAATATGCCTTTACATACCGTTGGGGGAGCCTTCTATTGGAACAAACATATTATAGTCCTCGATGTCCATCATCCTTGTGTAACAGTACTTTAAATCTTCTATAAAGTTAAGTCTGCTTACTATTTCAATATTATTATTCCCTTGTGGATCTAGTGATGTCACACACATTTCGAGTTGGCTTTCACATATAACATTACTCGCATTATCTGAGGCACCAAATAGATTCGAACATGTGTTAAGACAGTTGCACACCATATTTAAAGTACTAAACATCTGTATCTAGTTTAATCTATATTGCTTCCCTATGTACCTTAATATAACTGTTTTTATATTTGCAATTTACGATCACCGTTGTACCAACTCTGTCAGTGTTGCTCAATACTTAAAGTTATTGTATTTCAATCAATCTCTTGTGTTTTTAAATTATTCTAAAATTGTTTATCTACAATCTAAATACATTTCTTATCCTCCAAATCTTAGATTAACTCACACTTCACTTTACGTTGAGGTTTTAAAGTATTTTGCCGCCACACAAGCTCACGGTATCGAGCTTTAAATGAAGGAGGGGGAGCGAAAGGTATAAAAAAACGGAACTGGAAAATAGAAAGCAGCGAATTAAAGTTACACGGAGTTAACTACTGCTCGTTCTACTAACATTCGGCTTATCAAGACGCAAACTCATGAAACCACTCAAAATAACACCGAAAAACAGTAGTAATAAATGATTGCAAAATACAACCTGCAATTACAGTCACAAAACCAAAAAATCAACTCAATTTACGCATCCTAATTACAGCATCACTTGACGAAAATAAAAATGACAGTAAAATTATCTTTTAAACCAACAAAATTATGGTAAATATATGACCCCCTACCCGGCCTTTTTACCTATTTGGCACTGTATTTCGTCTCTAAGGACTATAAATAATAATATAAAAAAATAAATTATTGAAGCTAAATGAAATGGCGCCAATATTAAATTTTAAAAATTAATACTAAAATTTAAATACAATTATGTAAATAAAAATAGGACAAAACAAATATAATTGTAGAAGAATTCAGTTGACATTTGTTTTAAAACAACCAATAAAGCGGAAAATACGAAAGTAGATAAATAAATTATTAAGTACTGGTTTTTATTTAATTATTTTGTTATTTTAGCAATAGAGTAAAAATGATGAACAAATTTGGAAATATTTCTACGGATGAAAATATGAAAAAGTTGGATGATTACCTATCAACAAGATCATATATGAGTGGTCCAACTCCTTCTCAAGATGACGTGGAAGCCCTTCATACTATTTTGAAAACAGGTTGTCCATGCAACTACATTCATGTTCAAAGATATATATCACACATGTTGAGCTTTAGTATCGATGAGATGAACGATTTTCCAGGAGAGCCATTCATGAAAAAAAAGGAAAGTTCCAAGCAAGGCAAAAAGTCAAATGATGATGATTTTGATTTATTCGGAGACGATAATGACGAGGACTTAGAAGCAGCAAAAAAAGCTATGAGTGACAAGAAGAAGGCATTACAAGAGAAAAAAGCTAAAGAAAAACCAGCTAGTAAATCATCTCTTGTTTTAGATATTAAACCTTCGTCACTGGATGTTGACTTAGATCAGGTCGCGAAAATGATCAGGGATCTCAAAATTAACGGTGTTGAATTTTCTGAAGGTGAAAAGAAAGTGCCAGTCGCATTTGGTTTATTCAAATTACAAATGGGGGCAACTATTATTGACGACTTAGTAAACACTCAAGATATCGTTGATTCTATTGAAACATTGGGAATGACAGATGAACAGAAAAAGAAGTTTGCTGAGAAAGACGATGCTTGTGATGAAGATGAAGACGAAGAAGAGGAAGAATACGGTCTTGTTCAGTCTTGTGAAATTGTAAGCTTTAACAAGTTGTAAGAGAATAACTGACAGAGAAACTGTTGTTATAATCGCTGTTTAAGTTTTCTAATTAATGCAAGACAAAGTTCCTAAACATGTTTCGCAGACAAATAGAAATTATCAAAACATCCTAATAAGTTACGTTGACATTTATTACACTTGATACTTGCTTAGTTTTCCTGTTTTTCATTCTATCTCTATCTAAACCTCTTTTTGAAATATTTCTGGTAATAATAATCAATTTAACTATCTAAGTTTGTTTTTTATGTGGAAAGATCCCACTTTCTCTGAAATAGTATTAAGGGCGGTGGCTTAAGGGCCCTAGATTTGTTTCATTGACCTACTGCGAATTACATGAGCATGGAATTCAGTGCGTAACCACCAAATAACCAACTAAATGTGTGTTGGTTATTGATAATACGCGCAATTCCCTTAATATAAATCAACTCTATAATTCACTTTAAACGAAATTTTCAAGGGTCGGTTATATTTTAATTGTATTACATGCAATAAAAGCAATAATGGCGCCTAAAAAAGTACCGGTAAAAGATATAATTAATATTGTCTTGAGGTTTCCCACCAAAAAAATAAGGCGTGAAAAAAACCACCATAATTAAACGGCATATTCTTTGATTCAGTTTTCTCTTTTAAAATAATTAGGATTTGAGTTAATGCATCAATTGTTATTTTTTGTTTAAACATTAAATAACTGAGTATAAGTTAGGGAAAGTAGCAATTAAATAGTTGAAATTGAGGTAAATACAATAATAGTTGTGGAAAAACTAGAATATTGGGTAATAGTATATTTTAAAATTCAAAGGTCTTACAAAAATAAGGAAGTCATTTGATAGAAATAATTACTACTTTAATATTGGAAAAATGAGGTCGACAGAACAAGTTAAGCTTATAGGGAAGTTGGCTTCTTCCGAACATACGTCGACAGCGGAAAAAAGGTCAAGGATTCTAGGTCATCCACCTCATTGGAGAAAATATGAATTGGCAGGAGCGCTTCCGGTTGGATCTTCAACTAAGTTAATGGCACTTCACAGTCAGTCGTTATTGGTTAAAAGCCAACTTTTAAGTTCAGACAAGCAACTAAGGCAACTTGTACTGAATTGTCTAGGCATAACTCCAGATTTAGAGCCTGCTCAGTATATATTGACGATGTTATATGAATTACTAAGGGACGATGCAGGACAATATCAAGGTTTTGTGGAGACAATAAAGGGTGTTGCAGTATTTGAGAAGTTTATACAATTCTTAGATCGACCAAAGGTAGATACCTATTTGTCGGACAAATTATTGTTCTTTTTATCTGGTTTAATTAGTCACTCAAGCGAAAATTCATTTACGCAAGAGAATATTATAGAGTTGCTTGACCATCTATTTAGAATTCCAGAGAACAAAAAAAATCAGATTTTAAACAGTGACGAGACGAACAACAATCCTAATAGTGCGTTGAACTTAACTGGTGGTTACTGTTCAATGATAGGAGCATTGGATGTTTTGGGTAATTTGGCTAAAGTAGATTCATACAGAATGTTAATGTTAAATTATCCAGGTGTAGTTGAGTTTCTTTCGGTGAATTTAAACCCAGGTTCACTTACATCTCATATATACAAAGCATGTGTCGTTGTATGGTTGTTGTCATTTAACAAGGAAGCAATACCTATATTGGTATCAACGGATTTAATTAGAAAAACAGCAAAGTCAATTACAAACTGTCGTTCAGAGAAGGTAGTTAGAGTTACATTGAATTTGCTCAAAAACGTAATGGATAGTGATTCTGCTGTAGAGAGTATAATAGATATTGGGTTGTTACAACACTTAACTATCTTAGAGTATGAAAAATGGTTGGATCCCGAGATATACGAGGAAATAAGACAAGGACAAATAATTATTGATCAAAAGCTTAAACAGTTCTCGAACTTTGACAGATATTGCATTGAGCTTGATAAGAAAAGGTTAAGATGGTCGTTTTTACACACAGAAAAATTCTGGATTGAAAATGTTATGAATTTTGAAGCTGAAGAATTCCATACAATAAAAAAAATAATACACATTCTTAAAACATCTGACGACCCGACAACATTGGCCGTTGCATGTTTTGATATTGGAGAATTTGCCAGATTGTATCCTATGGGTAAACAGATTCTTGGAAAGCTTGCAGTTAAGGAAATACTTATGACTTTAATGACTTCAACCAATCGCGAGGTGTCTAGAGAAGCTTTGCTTGCTATTCAAAAGCTCATTCTAAATAAATGGAATCGCTCATCCACTAGTAACGTTTCCAATAACCCTTCATCCGTTTCAATAAAACCATGAGCATATCCTTTCTCATGTATTTAACTGCTTTCAATGTTCTATGAGTTCACCCGATAAAGAGCAAAATTTTGGCACCGTTATACACCAATTTATAACTCATTGTTTTTTATTCTTTCAATGTTTAACTTTTGGGAAGCCGTTCATAAGTATAAAAGTCACTTCAAACACGTATTTAATTTTAAATGTGTTTCTCCTACAAAAACAAAAATGCCAAAAGGAAAACATAAGTTTACGTTGTGATATTGCGTATCAAGAATGAGGGGTACCCTAAAAGAATATTGATAGTCAACTAAAATTACTTGTTTCTACCAACATTTTTTCTAAATAAATTTGAAATCATTAGTAAATTAGTGAGCTGCAAACAAAACGGGCGAGAATATGCAACAACAGTCATCTTTATTTGAACTTCAAGTCGACACCTTCTAGCCCTCGTATCATTAATTCTAAATATAAAACCGTAAATTTTTAATATATTATTATTACTAGTACTAGTTCTAAGTTAACCTGTTTCCTTATTTTTATAATTTGTTTTTTATACTTTATTTTCGCACCTCTGAAAGCAGACAAACCTAAATAATCATGCATGTGGATTTGCATGCAAAACTAATATAACGCATTCAAATAATTCGCATGTATGAGAGAAAAATTACTGGTGCCATTCTCCATTACAAAGAATAAAATAGTTATAAGTGAAATAATTATAACATGAGTTGACTAAATACAATAATACGCAAATAATAGTGGGGATATGTAAATGGAAAAAAAGTGACATTTTGTCGATGGAAATTAAAAAAAGTATAAATAAAAGTACACCCACATATTACTTACACAATTTCTAAAAGCCATAATGACAATATAAAAAATTATATGAAAAAAGTTAACTGCTCTTTTTTTACATTTAATTAAAATAAATTAATATTAAAGAACAATAAAATAAAAAGTACTTTTACAAATATAATAAAAAGAAACAGTAATACATTAAATTCAAAGCTTATTTCTAGTTTATTCAACTATAGAGTAGTTTTTATACAAAATAACACTAACTTAATATATAAAAGAGCAATACTATACTATATGTGCTATAACAATATATGGATAGAAATTAACGATGGTAAAGGGAATAAATAATACATCAAATAAAATTCTTGTCGATGGTTTGACTGAGCAAATTACAAAGGGTAAGTGTTATGTGTTAATACAATATATGCAAATTAATATCTACTCGCATTTTTACTTGAAACAAATAGATCATTTAGTTAGACATTTTGAAAAGTTCGGGAGCGTTGAGAATTGTCAATATATTCAAGTAATGAATTTTGCAATAATAACGTTTATTGAGAAAGGAGTGACCGAAAATGCCTTGAGATCTCCTCATGTAATAATGGGTACAGAAGTTAACTGTAGACTATACTGCGATAAAATAGAGGATTTTGTGAATGAGAATTCACAAGGAACTATGTTTAGAACAGAAAAAATATTCGTTGGAAATTTACCAACAACATGTTCACAAGATATTCTAAGGAAATACTTTGAACAGTTTGGACAAATAAGTGACTGTGTAATGATGTGCGACAAGAAAAGTGGTATCGGAAGAGGTATGTTTGAAAATTGGAGTTATCAGTTGAATAATAACTTGTTTAACAATAATTTAACGCCGTTTATGTATATGAAACTACAATTCTAATATACAATTAATAGGATTTGGATTCGTTACATTTACAAACACAAGTGTTGTTGACGAGATAATAAGAGCGTATGACGAACATTACATAGATGGACAATGGGTAGAGGTTAAAAGAGCAAGTCCCGAAAATGCCTTAAAAGGTGGAAATATGTTATCATACAACAACATTACATCATTAAATGCAACAAATATTTCTACACGTGAAAAAAATAGTGGCAGTTTAATGATAAAAAACTTTAATTCAAGTTCTTAGTGAAATAAACAAAGAAGATGTGACTTCAATATTTACATTAAAACGTAGCATAAGCAAAGGTTAAAAAGGAGGATTTAGGCTCAAATCACCGCTAAAAGTATGAAAATTGAGGCTTTTCAGTTTATAAAGTTGAATAAATCTAACCAAGTCAGAAAACATCAATAGTATATAAAAAGTGTCTACACGGGCTCAAGGCAGAAAAATAAATTAAGCCTCATTTTTTCCAATAATCACACTATTATACTTTAATTGAGGTTATTGCGTCATAAATAAAGTGACCGGATAAAAAAACAAAACGAAGTAAAACTACCTACATACGAATGAATATACATTTATTTATATCAAAAAAGACCTTAGGAGTTATTTAGCATTGTTTATGTTAACAAGTATTTATGCAATTAACATCCGCAACAAACGATGAAGAAGTGAGTAAATAGCTATTAAATAGCCTTGAAATGGAAAATAGATGTAAAGGCAAAAGTTGAGTATTTGCGTTTGTTTCATCTTTTTGATTTATTTTACGTTTTCGCATGTACCTTTTTATTGCGCTTGGTTTCTTCAATTTAAATAAAACAAAAATTGGCGCTATATTTATAATATATTCGATACCTAATTAATTATTAAATATACAAATAATTTTTATCCTTTTGTATTAATATAATATGCAAAGGTGCCGCCCGAGACAATGCGTATACGCCATACGGTATCGAATATATAATTGATAAGCATGTAAGATAAATTTCAAGAAATAAATATAGTAATTAATATGAGCACGTATGTATGTAAATAATTTACATTAAAATAGATAGACTGGTGAAGTAACTATTTATTTAAATGTATATATACATTTATATTTTATTAGAAATAAAGCTTAATTAATAATATAAATTTAATAATGCGCATAATGTCTAACAAATAATAAATAAATAATTTATAAATAACAAAAATAGTTTGTGAGGCAAATAAATATATGTATGTGTACCGGTCATAGGCCTACATATAATAAGAGCTAAGTACATGGTACTTTGCAGTGCGCATATGTATATCCATGTAAATTAATATTATATGTACATATATATATGTATATATATACATTATATATACATATACATTATATATATACATATTAATCAAAATTTTTTTGTTTTGTATTTAAACAATAATATTTAAATTGTAAGTACTCTCTTAAATTTGGTCATAAAACATTAAGATTTAGGTTTTGAAAGCGATTTCCTCTGCATTGTTAATCACTATTTGAATGGATAGCTAAATACTGATATAAAAGCAACTACAGCTCTATTAAATTTTGCCAGACAAAAAAGTAAATAAAGCACTTAAATTTGTTTATAAACAAGTATCAATTACGAACAAGTATATACAGCTCTGAAATAGGCACAAAAAAGTGAAACAGTGATACATATAAATCATTATTTTGTTTTAAGATTCGATATGAATTAATAATATATAACTTGTTGTGTTTTTGTAATCAGAAATATATGTCTACATCTGTATAGATTCACATTTATGTGTATATGAGGGCATGATATGTAAATTATTTGAATATATACAATAAATAATTTATTCTACGTCTATATATTTAACAATTATTGCCAACTGATTTGTAATATTAAGGCGTGTTTTAATAAAATATAATATATAATAAATAAATATACACATGTTTATATTTCATATAAATAGAAACAATAATTGAACAGTATTGAGACTTATATATATTTATATATATATAGTAGATACTCTAACACTTATTTGGTGATGTTGGACTATATGATTGGGCCTGAAAATTCAGAAAATGGGATGATTTGTTACTACGGTGACGAGGATATATTGGAGCATGCTAAAAGAAAGATGGAGGAAGAAGATGAGAGCTTTGATAAGGGAGCAAGAAAAAAGAGGTATATCTTGGGGCAGAATGTAGGGAAATGGACTGAAGAGGAACACAGTAGATTTGTATTAGCATTAAAAAAGTTCGGAAGGAATTGGACTTTGGTACAACAAGAAGTGAAAACTAGGACTTTGGTTCAGATTAGGTCTCATGCTCAAAAATATTTTTTAAAAAAAGTAAGAGGAATAGCCCCTTCTAATGTGACAATGGACTCTAAGCTTATTTCAACAGCGTCCGACGGGATTGTTCCAACATGGCTTTTGCAGGATGACTCTAATTACGCAAACAAATCTTCTGTTAACACCAACATTAATGGTATAAACTTAAGTAACTGCGACAATAGTGGTAAAAGTGGCAGTAGTAACAATGATGTAGTGGACAGTGGAAATTGCAATCATGGTAGACTAAAGAGCGAAATCAACAGCAATAAAAACGCAGCATGCTGTCCAAACTCAAACTTGAAAAACGGAATCGGACTAAGGAATATGAACATTCAAACAAAAACAGCGGAAAGTAACATTTACCGTATTTATGATCAAGATTCAAGTGGTGATGACATAATTGAGAATAACATCGAATTGGGTTGTGGTATAAATATAAGCGAAAATGATGGAATTGGAATATCCAGAAAGATACTAGATGGCGTACCTAACGACCATATTTCGTATAGTGGAATAAGTAATAGCAGCAGTACCAGTTTGTTGATTGATGACTACAATAGAGACTGTTTTTCATACCAAAATAACGAATACAAAGATGATTATTTGAACGATAACAATGAGATAGAAGCCATAAAGTATGATTACAAGAACGATTTTTCCACAAAAAAGATCCTAAATAATTGTTCAGATAAAAATCCACCGTTCGAGTCAAACAGTATGTTTTCAACGGCCGTCTCAAGTCCTGCTTCTTTATGTCCTGAAAAGAATTACGTTCCTGCATCAACATTAATATTAGACACATTACTAATGCCACCAACTGTTGATATAGACAATACGAATATAGAGAATAACCAAAATCAACACGACTTCCAGGTGAACTTTTACAATAATTTAACTGAATCTAATATCAAGAGCGACTGCATCAGCGACAATAGCCTAAATTATTGCTTCAACGAAAATGAAAGGATTGCAAACCCACACATTTCGCTTTGCGATGTTCCTTGGCCTATAACAGGGAGTGACCAGTTTCTGAACTTTAATGATAACTCCGTCTCAACTCCCTCTCCCTCCCCTTCCTCCTCGTCATCAATTTCTTATTTCGACTTGGACGCATCTGGAAATGACTCGAAGCAATTCTCAAACAATGAGTTCTTTAGTCCAAATAAACATTATGAAATGAATAATTCACTCTCAGATTTCGTGTACTGTGGTGATTCTCTTGGGATTGATATCTTAAATACATATAGCGGTTACAGGGACACTACTAATCCAATTATTAACACTTCTGATGCTAATTATATTATTTAACACAACATCAAGCAAAGTCATTCGTGATTTTGTTATCACCACTATACAGATATACACGCGCAAATACCCATATAAATTTGAAAATGCATAGTTACATGCATACTGAAGTTAAAGGCAGTAGTTACTTTTTTCAAATTTTCAAAGAGATATATATCAACAAAACCAGTGATTAAATAGTGAGGCATACTAACTATTCTATTACTATTCACGCATTGAGGCAAGGCTCTACTTTCAGTATTGTATCACTGAGACTCCCACCCTGTTAAATCTCCTATCTTCTTTTAGTCCTAAGCCTACACAGCCCCGTAGTCTGCGGTACCTGTTCCCTCAAACCTTTCCCACAAAAACCTCTTTGTACCCGGTAAAGCAAGTGATGTGATGAGAACCGAACACATCCCCACACAAATTAATCGAGTTGGGATCAAAAAAGTTGCATCCTTGTCTGAGTGAAGCGTGACTCTTTCTGACAATTCTCAACTTGTACCTTCCTCTTACATGTTTGTCTAATTTAAGTATTTACTTAATTAGCTATGTTCCCGCCTAAAAAATATGAGTGGTGCCATATTCGTGTGGAAAGGAAAGTCGATATAGCATAGGTAAAATATTAAGTATAAATAGTGTAAAAGTTAGTCAAATAAAATAAAATATCTGGAAGGAGAAATTAGAGAAATAAAACAGCAATACTGTCAACAACTTTACCACCATTGCGATTGACATAAAGTTCTACTGTTATTGCAAAGACACACCTTATTTTGTGCTTTTAACTCTATTGGGGAAAATCATCTGGAATAACTGGAGGCTCTTTATTTTGACAGTAATTTAGCCTTGACCTGACTGGAAACAGTAATACACATATACTTTGATCACGGGTTCAGACATAGACTCATTTGTTTGTACATTAAGTTTGGTGTAAGGACTTGTATCAGAAACAAGGCACAGGGGAGAGTTTGCAATATATATAACAACTGACTTATAAAAAGGCCGAGTATAGCTTAAAAACAAATAGCTAAAGTCTTGTTTTTATAGCTTACTTTTATTTTTTGATAATAAAATTGATTAATTTTGAGAGAATTAAACAATATTTGATGCAAAATCATCTTTTCCCTCCTAGAGTTTTACTTTGAGCGATCTAACGGTGGCCGAGAGAATATATATGTATTTACTATAATACAATACAAAACTAGATTTTCACATAACATGAACACTATGTACTTGAATAATTGTATGAACAAAGGCAAAATGTTTTGCTTAAAATTTTTTGGAAACATACTATTTGTTTTAGTCTGTCTTACACTGAAACACTGCGTTTCTGAGCAGCAGCCCTCCAATTATCTAAGACTTATATCTGACGAAAACAGCTATAGGGAGTGGTTGAAGACAATAACAGCCAATGAGGATACTATACTGGAACGTTATAATTCCCTTATTGATATGATTGACTTGAACAAGAATGGCATGTTGGAGGAGAGTGAGATTAAAAGCTGGGTAGAGTTTATAACAGAACGATCAACTAAAAAAGAGTCGGACGCAGAGTTTAGACTGATTGATAAAAACAGCGACAACTTGATTTCAAAGGAAGAGTTTATAGGATACTACATTCCAGGGGAAGATAAAATGGACTCTCAAGAGTATTCAGAATTGAAAAGATTTTACCTGGATCTATTTGACAGTGTAGACAATGATAAAGATGGACTTTTAAACAACACAGAATTCTTTAAACTTAACAACTACTATAGTTTATCTGGTGAATTATTTAAAAAAATAAATAGTTTTTTAGCACAAAATGACAAAAACGGAAATGGTATGATAGATAAAGACGAACTGGAGGAACTTAAAAAAGAGAACAGCGAGATCGTCTCAAGTGATGAGTCCGGAAGCAGCTTTAAGATATTCGGAACTGATATAACTGGAGAAAGTGAACTCACCGCCGCAAGACTCATATACTTAATGAGAGTTCAAGAAATGAAGGACGCAATAAACGAGTCCTATGCACAAATTATTGACGTGTACAAGACCAGAAATAACTCGTCTCCTGGGGACAAAGACGCAACTTCAGTAACTACTGAATTTGCCAAGTCCAATTACATTATATTTATACAGTCAATAATTGCAGACTACGGTGATGTGTTTAAGTACCCACACGATATTTTTGTTGGTACTGATAATAAGGATTACGGGTTGACTAGCGAGGAGTGCACCAGGATATTTGGAGAGAACGAGCACGAGGAGCCTGTTGAAGGAGAGGACGACTTTTACCACGACAACGATGAATTTGGAGACGAAAGTGGATTAAATGACGACGTTGAAATTAGCGACGAAATGATTCAGAGACTCATATCATTAATGGGAAACAGTGGTTTTGGCGACTTCGAGGACGGAAGCGGCAACATGTTTGACGTCTTTGCCAATAGGGCTCAAGATGGAATGGATTTGGGTGGAATGGACGAAATCATCAAAATGTTGCAGTCACTCGTAGGATCCAGGGGAGATGGTACTGGACTCGGTTCTGGTTCCGGTGAGGCCGGCATCGATAACACAGAAGACTCAGCTAACTTAAAGGACGAACTGTAAGCAACTACCAACGCAATCAACTGTTCACGTGAAATGTGTAAGATGATAAATTCAAACTTAAGAAGCGTGGACTATAGCAAAAGTGGCGAACACTTGTTGTGTTTTTTTGACTTGAACTTAAGTTCAATGTTTAATTTGCTGTTTTATTACTCTAATTACGCAACACTAGACTTTTAACGTTTAGATTTTGATATTTAGTTAAATATTAAATTGACTGTCCCTAGTTTGAACACTCTCTTTCCTCTAAATAATGCGCTTTTAAACTAAACTCCAATTACTTAGCTCGCTCTTACACGCCTTTCCGCCTGTTTAATAGTGACTGTAAACAAGCACTTGGTTGGAGGCGAAACCGGTTCCGCCTTTTAAAATAAACAGTGTCAGGAGCTTCAGCAGCACATTCACTATTGACACCGTGACTACAGAAATGTGGCATCCAAAAGTTGATGGTTCGTTCGTCTTCCACTGCAAAGAAAACCAAAGTGGGGACCAATATAGTATGTAAATCGCATCTTGAATGCAAGACAAAAGAATAAATCTTCTTATGAACCTTTGCTGACGATGTTTCTTGCCTTCAGGAAAGTTGAAGTAGCAACACCAAATAAACACGAATAACGGAAGGTTGTAATCAGATCTACATACATTTGAAACTCCCCCCAAAACTGCAATTAATAGAAACAGAAAATTAGCTCGTGTCTGGTTCACTATCACGACCATAGATATACAAACTGAACAAGCAAATTCTTACTTCACGTAATTTTCAAAAGTTTATTGTGAAAAAGTGCTTTGCATAATCACGCTAATTTTAGCTCCTCAAACATGCGTTTGGCCCTTTGTATCTACTGCTCTGGTATGTTATTTAAATAAATGTAATTACCCGCCAAACACTTTTAGCTACTAAATGATAAAGCCAAGACGGTCCGGCACAAAGTTACGTAGAGAGAAGCTGCTGAGCACGTTGATTTCAGTGTAAAGTTCAGTGTTTTACAATTGAAGAGGCAACTGACTGAATTCTGTTTAAGGTTTCTCCGAGCAAGTTTAGCAGAGTGTCCTCGGAGTTTTGCCTCTCAGTGCGATCTGTTTTTGTGTCAACTGCGATTCTCTGAACTAAATTCTCAATCAGGTCGAGTAGTGCATCTATGGATTGCTGTCTCGCCTCAACTTCCTCATTTAAGAGGGAATTCAGCTTTTCAATTTCGCCCTTAACTTGTTTGTTTAGATTGGTTTCGATTAATTTGCAATTTTCAACCTCGTTCTTAATGGCATTTCCAAGGCGTGGGATGTCTATGTCAACAAATTTTTTAACACAGTCGTCCAGTTCCTGTCGCTCTGAATCCTTTTTTAATATTTCGCTCTTTAGTGCGTCTAACTTGTCGTCAATCATGTCCATTAATCTCTGTTCCATTGTTTTCCTGCTGTAAATTTCTGTCTGCAAAAGCTCACTTATTCTTTTCTCCATTTGAACCAATTTAATGCCGTCAAAACCTGCCGATTCAGCGTTTTGAGATCCGCTATTGTTTTCCTCAAGCTCCGTTGCCTTGAATTCATAGCAGCTTTTCATCTCCCTCTCGTTCTCCACCTTGATATCCAACACCAATTCCCTAATATTATTCAGCTTTTTCATACCGTCCTGGTATTTGAGTGTCATCTCTTCATCAAACTTTTTAATATTCAGCTCCAATTCCAACAACTTATCGGTATATTTGGAGGACCTATCGAGGTCAAGACCGTTGTGGATGCTGCTCAGTCTCTGACTAAGTCTGTTTATTCTATCATCCTGGTACACGTTTGCTCCTTGAGATGAGCTCCCCAAGGTTGAATTTTTCCTGTGTGACATATTTAAACCGTTTAACATGCTGTTTTCTTATTTTACCCATTCAGTCTTGGGAAAGCGGAGCCTACATAATCACTGCTCCCAAATGTACCTGTCTACGCAGACCTCGGCGAAAAAGAAGCAAGAAACTTGTTTATTTTAATTTCAGTACCAATTTTAATTTGCTAACAATTATTTTGCGTGGCAAAATGAAATAACACACTAATGCGCCCACAAACGCACCAACCACTAATTTTCCCGTGGCCTTCCTCCGCTACCCGAAAACCAACTAGTGCAGGAACTAACTGCCGCCTCAGCAGAACTTAAAGCTGAGGATCTACTTCGTGCAAATTGACTTTCCGTTCTAAGCTATCGCTATTTGCCTTCCTACTTCACTGCGAGAGAGGGAGGGAGGACATGCAAGTACGCAGAAACAAGAGAGAAATTCAGGATGAAAACTAACTCTGTTCGTTCAAAAACCTAACACAAACACGTCGTATCCGGGAAATGCCCATACTTCCAACAACGTCCTTTTAACTGC